>NC_049233.1:56220360-56527360 GCF_011100685.1 Canis lupus familiaris
TACCCTGTAGCCTTCCTATCTCTCACAGAGCCCAGCTGGATGATTTTTAAAGTTACAAGTGTCAAGCCTTGTTGATTGTAAGAACTCAAAAAATTATGACCCTCTGATTTTCAAAGCTGAGTGTTATGGGGATTCATCTCCCCCATGTGGTTTCCCCATACCTGGAGTGCTTGTATGAGGATTTGTTTATTTTCCCTCTCTGTACCTGTGTGGTCCCTTCCTCTCTCAATCTGATCAGTCTGTTTAGCACATGACTGCATCTCCTCTCCTCATACTCTCCTCATACTCGCTTCAGTGTGGCCTCTTCTCTACATTTAGCTATAGAGAGTCTGTTCTACTGGTCTTCAGATCATTTTCTGGGTTATTTACACTGATGTATGTGTTATCTAATTTTATCCATGGAACAAGGTGGCCTTAGGGTCTTTCTACCCCACCATCTTCCCCAGAAGTCTAAGGTGGCTCAATTTTGTTCTCTATAGATGTTTTTTATGGTTACTTTTAAAATATCCAATTTTGTGGAACAGTTAGGAATAAATCTAGGAACAGAAGATTTCTAGTGTATCTTGGGAAAAATGTGTAGGGCGATATATTTGTGAGGTCTTTAAAAAAAAGTAGTTGTTTTCAACTTTCTACCAATGGGAAAACACAACTATCAGTCAAGAATATGTAAGAAGGTCTGGATACCATAGTAATGGCTTTTACTTAATGGGGTTAGAGTGAATTTTCATTTTTAGTTAAAAGTGCATTTTTGCTTATTGGATGCTAGCTTTCATATTTAAATTGCATTCCTACTTGATCTTTTGACCAAAGCAGCAAGAGGCAAGTTAAAAAAATCTATTCCTCTTAATTTAAAGGCAGTGATTAAAGGAGATTCAAAGCTTTAAAACTGTTGTGAGTAGTCTACTTAAGAAAATAAACACTAATTGAAAGGACTAATCAAAAGCTCATCATCCTGAAGGGCACTTGGACAGTTCACAAGTGTGCGGCTTAGGTAGACAAGGTGCTCTTATGAGGACCTCGTCATTCTAAGTACAGAGACCTTAAAGTATGCATTATCTGATTCCCCCTATAAAGTGCCTATTTATGATGTGAAATTATATCTTCCATTAACTTCCTTCATAACTTTGCAGATAGTTTATAGAAATAACCCATCTTCAATCAGTAATAAAAATCTTACATTTTATGACATTTCCTTCAAGAAAGTCTTCCTTTATGAAAGACAGAGAGAGAGAGAGAGAGAGAGAGAGAGAGAAAGGAAAGCAGAGGGAGAAGTAGGCTCCATGCAAGGAGCCCAATATGGGATTTGATCCCAGGACTCCAGGATCACGCCTTGGGCCAAAGGCAGGTGCTAAACCACTGAGCCACCCAGGGATCCCTGTCACATAGTCTTTACAAATATTTGGGCAAATAAGTTATCATTGCCAATAAAGTTGTTCTCTTTAAACATACCTGAATAATTAAACATGTTCCCATTTATTACACTCACAAGGAATTTTTCCTGTCCTAGTAGTGCAGCCTTCTTGGCTTAAACCATTTCCTCATGGACTTAACAAAAATATAAAGATGAAAAAAAACATTTGAAGATGTTTTTTCAGATAATTGTAGATGATTCAGACAATTTCCTAGGAAATAAAACTTCCTATAAATGGAGTTTTCCCCTTACCAGACTATAAATCAATACTTGTTGGCTCTAATGATGAATTGGTGATAAAGAAAATCTATCAACTGTTATCTGATGAGAAGATCACTGTTGGGTTGATAGTGGGGAATGGGGGTTTACTGATTATCTGGGAAGCTTGTTGTTGAGAATGCTGCTATCAGTGGAATTTTGTTGGTCATTACAAGTGCAATGTGCAAAATAGGGTAAATTGAGCAAGGTTGGAATGCAATTCAGCTACATAGTCCAAACACTCTGATATGGATGTTTAAAAAATCTTATGAAAAAAATTTATAATCAGTCTGCATATAAGTGTTGCAAAATTTGGTATCAGGAGGAATTTAGTTTCCTTCACTGGATGCTAAATCATCCATTTATAGCTGCTTTCGTGTTGCCTTCTGGTTTGGCACATACATTTGCCTTTTTCCTATTATCATATTGAATTCAATATAAGAATGCAACTTTCTTACTTTTCAAATTTAAATATACAAATACTTCAAGTTCAAATTCTCAAATACATAGGCCATTAAATTTTTCAAAGGTGTTGCTACAGTCTGATGCTTGATAGAAAAGGAATCCAAAGAATGGGAATTCATCTTTAAACCTCATTATGGTAAACTTTTAAGAAGGTGTAATCAAATTCTTTCATTTTATCAAATTCTCCATAATGAATTCTAAGCTGAATATAGAATTGCTGCCATTATGTATCTTGTGGAAATACATCTCATAAGATTTTATGACCATTATTTTCAGTTTTCCCTATCTATTTGCAGGGAGATTTATACCATCTTGATCCCTGCAACTAACTACGTCATGATTTTTTTTTAATGCCTTCCTGTCTCCACACCTCTCAGTGAGCACATTGCATAACAGTGGAATTTATTAGAAGATGTAGGATTTGGTTCTTTTCTGAGTGGCCATCTCCAGGCCATCTTTAAATAGGACACCACAGTGACTTAAGTGGAGCTTTAGAAGGCCCTTCTAAGATTGTCCTAAGGTTATTCTAAAGTCATCTTTTAGGTTGGATTATATAAAGGTAATACCTTATAGATAAAAATAATATTATCCAATTGGCACACTTTTGAGAGTGAAAGAAGGGACTATTAATAATTAAGATAACAAGTATAACCAATACTGTCCAGGCAAAGCCGAGTGTGTGATCACCCAGTAGTAATAGTACCTACTATGTAGAGTTCTTGTTAAGATTCAATGGCAAAAAACAAACAAACAAACAAACAAACAAACAAACAAACAAACAAAAAGATTCAATGGCAAAGTGCATGCAAAAAACTTAGCTGTCATGTGGGAAACATTCAATAAGTGGTAGCTGTTCATATTAGTGTTATTTTTCATGCCTCCTACTTTGGGCAACAAAGCGATGAACTCATAGTGACTTGTTCATTCTTTTTCTTTTACTAGATGATGCTAGGTCTAGCAATGAAGTAATGAGTTTAATTATATAATCATGCCAAAGCCCTTTGAGAGGGAAGGGAACTTTTTATCTATTTAATTATGCCTGCTATAGTGATTATCCACCAAAAGAAGGGAAACTTGTCTTAAAATTTGAAAGTACCCCCCCCACCACACATTTCTTCTCCCTTCCCTTATATTCCCTTTCACTATTATTTATATTCCCCAAATGAATGAGAACATATAATGTTTGTCCTTCTCCGATTGACTTACTTCACTCAGCATAATACCCTCCAGTTTCCATCCACGTTGAAGCAAATGGTGGGTATTTGTCATTTCTAATGGCTGAGTAGTGTGGTGGTGGGGGTGAATGGGTGACGGGCACTGAAGGGGGGCACTTGACAGGATGAGCACTGGGTGTTATTCTGTATGTTGGCAAATTGAACACCAATAAAAAATAAATTTATTAAAAAAATTTGAAAGTACCAAAAAAAAAAAGTAAATAAAATTTAAAAGTACCAGGCACCATATCCTGTCTTCTCCACATACCCAGCTCCCTTGACTTGCACAGTAACTATGACACTGAACTGTGTCATAGGTCTTGGGCCTACTGGGGCAGAAAATATTGGGGAGTAACTAATTTATTAGATTAATAGTTTTTTGAAGCAGTTTTTTTCCTATCATTTCCTATATTTATCACAGTACCTAGCACATAGTAGGAACTACTAATATCAATCTCAACCTCAATATATACTATATAACTTCCATAAATATTTATTAAATTAATGAAAGTATGAATAAGTGGATTTTAGCAGCTAAAAATCAGTATTATGCAGTAGTGGCCTATCGTGTTATTCTATAACTAATGTTCTACCATTGGGAACTTTTCTGAGCTCCAGTTAGAACTTGTAGGATCATAGAATCAAGGAATTTAGGGATTTCATAGCTGCAGTTTGTGACAAGTTTGGAGCTGTTGGCTAGTTAGACTGGTTTACTGTTTTAACTTATTGTAAAAGAAAAAAAATCAATTGAACTAATTTCCAATATTCTCTGTGAGGCTCCCTGATTTATACCCTACAAATTTCAAACTTGAAAGTGTCATGTATGAACTTAAATACAGTTTGCGATATCAATTGTTTGTTGTTTATTAGGATTTAGCATTTTTGTTGAAGTACACATTTTTTAATCTATGAAAACGGAAAATATCAATTTTATGTATCACTTCCATAGTACAGAATTGTAAAGTTCTCATATTAATGTAGTCATCTGGCACTTGCTATTCTCTTAGAGCTGGACTTGGGGCACTATACAGATACATTTCCCTTTTTCTATTATCCCTCATGTCATATATAGTTGGTGCAAGTTATTTAAAATGGACTTTGCAGGATGCCTTGGTTAATGGGATTAATGCTTTTAATGACAAGGAAAATATGCATTGCATCCTTTGCAAAACCTCTTTATGGATGGTGTGTTGTTTTAATCTGTACAGATCAGTGTATAGTTGTTGCTGTTGTTTTTATTTCTGATTTTTACTTCCCAATCTTAGAGTCACAACCCTGTGCCTGAGGGTAGAGAAAGAGTTGGTGGGAGCACCACTCTAATACTAATGTCCAGACCTGGTGGTCTCTTTCCACCCCACCAAGTTTGGCTCCATCCCAATGGAAAAACCTGCCTCTTGTGTGTGAGGGTCTAAATTATTGTCAGTGAAAAGTGGAGGCTGGGAGAAGCCTATGTCTGTGTATGTTGGTTGGGCTTTAGAGCAGGTTGTTCAGAAGACTCATGAGTGGGCACCCGTGGCACCTGGGCCAGGGAACTGTATGAGAGGGAGGATGTGGGAATGATGAGTGTTTGGTCTTTCTCAATCCGAACCTCTGGTCAAATCAGAGACTAATAGGATATTGGTACTGCCTCCCTGAGCCAAAGAAACAAGACAGGCTCTTTCTGTTTACGTTCCTTTCTATCTTTTCCTCACATTGTCCAGTAAAACCTACTACCCTCTTTGTTCATTCTTAGAGGAGAGAGAAACTGGAAATTCACATTTTTTATTACATAAATGACAATATAGGTGTTAACATGATAACATTTTCTACAACTTCAGCTTCTTGTGCTAAGAAACTAAATTAAAATCAATTAAAAATGCTTATATTATTTTAAAATTATGATACTCATGCATATGCTGTGAAAATGGTGTATCATAGGAATACATAAATGGTCAAAATGTTATAAGCATATCCATAGGAAGGGCTGGGGGGGGGGATGAATAGAAACCAAATAATACTAGAAACTGATTAAATTTAGCAAGACTTAAGGTCAGTTAGTGAACCTGTGCTTTTCACCAAGGAATCCTCTTCTGGGGGTCTTGATGGGTATCATAGATGAATGATCAAGATTTGCACATTTTTTTCTAGTATGGACCATCCTTTCTCAAGTGCTGGGGAGTCTAGAGCTGTCTTGTAGAGTGGTGATAAGACCCCGAGCTCACTTTATAGTGCAAACTTTTGCTTATGCAGAAACAGGGATAGTATTACATATCAAATAATTAATCACCTGAAGTAGTTTATATTTTTAAAGACAGTTTAGCATGCAAGCCACCAGAGTTAAAACTCTATATACTACGTATTATATACTGCTATTAATCCCTCTGTTTGACTTAGGGACCCAAACAAAGAAATACCTCTAAGGCTGTGTGGGTTCTAATTTCTACCTCAGCTCCCTGTTTTCTTTGACACTAGCCATTTTACTTCTCTCCATTTCATTGCCCACATCCCTAAGATTAGGAAACAGTATTGGGTAATTGCAAAGCAAACACAAATGATTGCATTCATGTTAAATCATCTTTTAGAAGTGTGTGAACAAGATTAATACTAATTTAAAAATTTGATCAATAAAAAACAATGGATGCTATTTTCTATCGTTTTGTATATTGTTACAAGTAAAGGGCAATTGCATGCCAAGAATAGTAGAAAACATATGACTGTGTTAGATATATTCCTGGCTTAAGCAGTGATATTTTTATTAATGGATGATATTAGAATGCTTTATGAAGTTTATGAACTTGTAATTTGTTCCTGTAATTAGATGAGACTCTGTCAGGCCCATCCTTCTACAATTTCATAATTGAGGGGCTTCTGCCTACAAAAGAGTGTTGAATCAGATGTACATATGCTTAATGGACTACTTTTTAAAGATTGGCCATGGCTTATGCAAAATAAGAACAATCCTTAGAACATTTTTAAGGCTTCCTGCCACAAATTGCTTTTTGCAATTTTCATTTCATTTTTAACTATAAAGTTAAGGAATCTTTAGTTATTTTTATTTTAAATTGCTCCTGCTGTTGTTCTCCTTCTACGAAGTGGCCACTATTCTTTTTTCCTTTTCCCTGGCCATTGTAATCTTTCTTACATGAATAAAAACAAAGTGGTTTATTTTTTTTGAAAGAGTTTTTAAATCCTCCCTTGCAGTTGCAAGGAAAATGCCTTACCATTATCAAATTGAAAAAGGGATAATGCAGTGCAGTTACAAGTGAGTTTTATCAATGAGTGTTTTCCTTGGTGGTGTTTTCCAGAAACTCTGTTGCATCTTTTAACATCTGTGGCTGCAAAAGTTAATTCTGAAAACAAAGTAGATGTGGAAAGGCAGGTGATTGATCAAGGCAAAAATTAAAATTGGGTACCAGTGGCACAATCTCTTACTTTTTGGCCCACAGGAGTCCTGATACAAATTAATTGTTTCTGTGATTCTTAGACCTTCATCAATCAGATGTAAATTACACCATGCATGATTGGCTGCCTTTCCATTCTCAAGTTCCCCATAGAGAGCTGTTGGCCGCCAACTGCTATAGAGGCTCAGTGGAGCAGCAGCCTGTCCGTGGCCGCTCTGGGACCACAAACAGAGCACTGTAGCTGAGTTGCAACCACAATAGCATGCCTGAGGATGCAGCCAGCACCCTTCCAGAGTAATTTTTGTTTAGGGCACGAGAGACATTTTTTCAAACCAGGTATAATGTTAGCAAACCTTGTGTGGCCAATGTTTGATTTTTAAACATGGTTTCAGATCAATCTAAAAAGGATGCTAGAGCACAGAGCGCCTAGCAGACAGCAAGATTGAACATGAAATTAATCTCGAGATTGATTAGGGAAAAACAAATATAGACACTCTCAAAAACAGGTTTCCTGAGATACTTTATGTACGTTTAGAGGCAGCAGAAATAATAATGGCTGAAACTTAATTAAAGTAACATAAAAGACCCCAGCAAGGAGACCTTGTGACCACATTTGTAGCTGAGTACTGAATTTAGCCCCAAGAAATATGAGATCTACTTTTCATCTCACAGCAACTTACCATTTCAAAAAAACTCATATAAAGGACGTGATTAGAAGCTATAGAGTTGCCTAACTTCATATGTAAAGAAAGAAGGGTTTGAAAATGTAGAAGGGTCCCTTTTCAAAGAAACATCACAATTAAAATTTAAACAAATATTGGGAAATGAGAAAATTGGAATGACCTGGATACATGAAATGTAGATTTTTTTTATCTTATTCATTCGGATCTTCTTGGACTTGTCTTCACTGTAAATTATTTGTGTTTATGGATTGCATATTTAAAAAATACCTGATACATGCTATTTAAAGAAAGTAGATTGGCCTGTCGGGCTAGAGTCAAGGACTAGGATTGCCTGGATTCAAATCTTGGCTAAGCTACTGTGAGACTTTGATGAATTACTTAACTTGTCCAGTATTTGGTTTCCTTATCTATAAAGTGGACATAATAATAGTTCATATTTCAGCAGACTTTGCAGCATAAATGAAGTAATTCATTTCTAACAGTGCCTAATCCTCAGCAAATGTTAAATACATGTTAATTGTCATTATTATTTTATATGTATTTTCTGTAACTCATTTTAACCATTATAAAAAGTGAAAATTTTCCTCTTAAGAAATCATTTCTCAATTGAAATGTGAACAACTTTTTAGATAGGAAATCCCTGTGGGTTTCTAGGGACATATATAACCATAAAATATGATTTCTGCTTCTGCAGCTTATATTGCCTGGCTATTGAGGGGCTCCTCTGTGATTATATTGTGAACTCTCATTACTGGGTAATAATGTTTATTTCACAGTGAGGGTTATAGAAATAAGTAATCGAATGAGATGACATTCGTGAAAGTGCTAAGCAGGGTCTGGCTTATGGTAGGTTCTAAATAAATATTAGCCTTTTAGATTCACATTTACCTTTTGTATAGCAAAGGGAACCTACATTTAGTGTTTCAAACAAAAAACTGTTTTTCACCATACCATTGAACTTGAGGTACTTCTATGAACTACATGGCATTTTTTTAAAAAAAACTTTTATTTCCATGCCAATTCTCTTCTGAGCCCTCTGGGACCATCACTTGAAGGTACCTGTGTGGTAGTATCTACTATAGTCTAAAGATACTGGGACCTAATAATGTCAGTGGAGACAACAGGACTCTAAGAAAAGCAGTGGAGCATATGAAGTGCCTCCTGGGTGCTTAGGAAACCTTGCTATTATTGGCTGGCTATGGGTAAGCAAGTACTCATGTTGAAAAACCCCACTTGGCAAGGAGCTTCAGCTGGCCTCTTAGAGTTGGTGGTGTTGCCAGTTGACAGCCTGCTAAAAACTGAAACTCTCCATTCTACAACCTCAAGGAAGTGAATGCTGCTAAAAATCATTTGATCAGGGAAGCAGGATTCTTCCCCAGTCTACACTCCAGATGAGAACCCAGGCATGACCAACATCTGGGAGACTGAACAGAAGACTCAGTTAAACCATTTCTAGATTTCAGACCTACTGAAATTGTGAAATAATAACTGTAGTTTTCTTTTTAGGCCATTGAATTTATGGTATTTTGTCGGCAGGAAAAGAAAATTAACATAGATTTTTTTTTTCTTATTTAACTTAATGCAGTCCTTGCTTCATAGGAAAGTTGTTTTTAATTTAGGCACCAATGACTTGTAGGATTGAAATTTAGCAAGATGTATGAGGCACATATACAGCTAAAAAGCCCTTACCTTTTGCTCCATTGTCTATACCCAAAAAGATAAGTTTGAATCCTCACTCTGCTACTATTTGGTAGTTATATTCTCTCTGAGCCTCAATTTCATCAGCTGTAAAATGGAAATAATACCACTTAGTTTTTAGAATTATTCTAAGGATTGCCTGAGATAGCTAACAAAAAATGATCAGCATAGTACAGTAACAGAGGTTCAATAGATTATAACTTTTTATTAATAATGTCCGGGCACTGCCCTGTATTCTTAGGTTTTATACAGTGCCAATGCATGTAGGGAATTGATAGGTATGAAAGCATTACCCATTGAATATATTCTTACAATGATTTTTGATCATGAAGATTTCCCTTTTTATGATAAAGAGATTTGATTCCTTGATGGTTTAACATAATGAGATACCATGTGATCATTTGAAAAGTTGTTTGTTAAAAAAAACACAAAGAAAGTAATATTTAGTAAGGAATCTTTGCATGTGAAAGTCAAAATCTTAAATTAGAAGGGAAAAAAAAAGACAAGCCTTGTTTACACCTATCGCTGTGCTTTATGAGATACCTGGAGATTTGAATTTTGCTATATCTCAAAAATAGCATTTAAAAAATATATGTTGTTTTTCTTTGTATTACAATACAAAAAACTAGCTAATTAAAGGTCTTTTCTTTTAGAAAATGAGATGAAATAATATTTTAATCATATCATACAATAAAATACCTTTCTCCTCATCTATTCAGTTTTTAGCTATTTATTCATCAATATTGTTGAGTATCTACTCCATGCCACATACTGTCCCAGGTATTAGACATAGGGTGGTAAACTGTAAAATGCTCTAAACCACGACATGTACCAGTGTCCTGGGATTAAAGACTCTGATTTTAAACTTTGACTTCAACAATAGTTCAGGGAAGATGAAGAGCCTTTGAGTGGCTTACAAAAAGCACTAAGATGTGGCACTCAGCATTATATATTGGTATTTATTTCTTTATCCTGAAAGTCAAAGATATGCAGGATAGTGTAGTAAAATATAAACAAATGGCAGTGTACAAATAAATACCTGTACAGATATTTAATTGAGGGGGATGACTGGATTTTATTAATCAATCTTTTACTGTATAAACTCTGGTTCTTCCTTATCCCTGAATAGTTGGAAAGCAAATAAATATTAGACATCCATGCATGAAGTCTGATAATTATTGTTTTAAGTTCTGCTTATTTTTGGTCTTTAGGCATATGAACCTAAATAAAGTTACAAGAAGAATGTAATTCCATACCCATAAAATGCTATTATTTGCTACATATTGGTATGTAAGTATGTATGAATAGAAATATAGATGCATCACATATACTTTTGTACAACACATGGCCACAGGGGTAATGGGATTCAACGAGGACTAGAAGACATTGTGATAGATTGTGCATTCTAAAAATTATTTGCTGCCCTTTTCCTACTGCCCCTCCCTGCTAGAGAATTATACTTTTCAGGCTCGGCACAAGATTTGCTTTGGTTAGTGCAATGTGGTGTGAATGATCTGTGCCACTTCCTAACTAGAGCTTTAAGAGCCAGCATGTAGTTCCATATTACTCCTTTCCCTCTACAATAGACCACAAGTTTCAGCTAGCAGTGCTCCTTCACCGGGTATTTCATTGGAGAAGATATTGAGTTAGAGTGGCAGCCAATCCACAAATGATAAGTAATGTGAGCAAGAACTATACATGCTTTTAAGTTATTGAAACTTTTTTTTTTGTTTTTTTTTCAGCATAACTTAGCTTAAGTTGGAGGAAACTGACAATATAATAGCTGATATTGAGTAATTTTCTGTGGGCCAATAATGATGTTTGTCAAACTCACACTTATTTCACAATAATTCCATGAGTTAAAAATGATCACTTCCCTATTTCACAACTGATAAAACTGCAGCTCATCAAATTTGGGAAGAGTTGATGAACTAAAAAGATATATGAAATATAAATAAGAACATAAATCTGGCTAATTTTGAAATCTCACCCAAATCTCTGAAAGTTCCTGCCTTATGGAACTTTAATTAGATATCATATAGTGCAATCATTTTACAAAAAAACCCCCTCAGGTTTTCAATTGTCATATGTAGTTCCATTAGCTAGAGATAAAGCTGACACTTAAACCATTCATCTCCTGAGCTATAGTTCGAACCTGTAATCTCATGGTCATGCATGCACATGGGCACATGTATTTATCTACATAGATATAGGTAAAATTATACCTTTGTAAATATGGAATATAGGGCACATATGTTTATATGTCTTTTTGATATTAGAAAAACAAACTTTAAGAATTAGCTATTGTAACATGTATTTTACCAATATAATAGTTGAATAGTTTGAATTATTATTTTATATCCCATACTATTTTTTTTTTTTGAAGATGGCCTCAAGTACTGTGTGGTCTTTATTCCATGAAAATCTTGAACTCAACACAAATTTCATCTTTACATTAGGATGGTAATTGTACAAAGAATTAAAACGTTTTTGTAAAATCTGGTTAAAACACTGATTTCTCCCATCCCCCACCCCCCACTCAAGGGAAGGAGACAGGATTGAGGGTAAGGGCAGGGCAGAGGCACAGAGTCCCTCAACTCAACTGACTTGGGGAGCCTTGGCACCAGCGGAGGCCCAGGCTACCCCTCCTATAGCAACTCCGCAGGCCCTGCAGGCCGGCTGGTTGTGTCAAGGCCCAGTTGGCGTTTCCCTGTCTGCACACAGGAGGCTACCAAGAAGGAGTGAATGGGTTTTGATTTATATGTTATGGACTCTTGATTATTATATCTGTCATTTATCATGATTTCCCTTTTCCTTAGAGTGTAACAATATAAATAAGAATATCCTATTTCTTAAAGATGACTTGAAATTTGATATTTTATTTCTTGCTTAACTTGTTAAAATAAGAATTCTGTTTGCATACAATTAAAATGTAGCTATACATTATTTAGATAAATAGTTTAGCTTTATTAAATGAAATATACAAATCCATTTTTTCTCTTTAGAAATATCTATTTAAAAAGAAAAGTTAAAAAATTCCTTTTATACAACCCTGCATTACTAAACCATGTAAATATATAAATGTGCCATAAAGCCTATTAATAGGCATTTTGTTTACATATTTTTATCTCAATTATCTATGCCCATAGGACTCATTCAATCAATTTTTCACTAAGTAGTTTTCAAAATATAATTACTCTTATGGGTAGGTCTATGAACAGCAGTGTCATTTACACTATAGTTCACTAATTGCACTTCGAAGCCATTATAATGAATTATACCAGTACATTCTTCAAGATCAGTTAATGCTAATCATTTGTATCGCATATATCACTTAGAAGAGATCCATCCATAAAAGTCTTTCATTTACAGCCTCATTTCTTTTTAATTCTCTTGTAATGCAAGTTATAGCTGTAAATATATACAGCATGTGCTTTTGTTACCTGTTAGCTGGTGGACTTTGATTCTGAGTTAAGTATTCAAATCTGAGACAAGTAATATTCTATAGTAGGAGCAAAATTATTTACTTTGAGATCCTGTGTAATATTTATTCTTACATAATTTAATTATTATTGTATATAATGATCTATATTTGAATCATATTTTAAGAGCTTAAATAAAATCTCATTTCCCCTACATTTTTTTTTAATCATTCCCCTCAGTGTCCCCAGACCATATTTTGTATTTCTTTTCATGCTCAGGAGAACTAGTATTTAATGTGTGTCTTACTTAAAGTTAAATGACAAGAAAGTTTATGTTTTTGTATATATATGTATATATAATAGGAAGATTTTATAGATAATGAAAATGTATAATAGATAATAAGCATATTTCTTTATAATAAAAAATTTGTAGACCCAATATCATGACAGAAAATGACATAAATAAATTGACAAAAATGTTGAAAAGTCTCCTTTAAAATATTACTTATTTGTAAAATGTACCTATAAGTGATGTGTCTACAGTTGTTAAAGAAATTGATAAAGATTTATATGAGAATCCTTTTTGTTATTATCACATATATGAAAAGGCAAGTACAATTTGGACATTGTAGAAGCTGATTCTTTGTGAAGTATTTATTTGTTATTCAAAACAATATTTTTTTAGAAATAATATATTTTTTTCCTGAGGAAAGAAAGTTTGTGTTATCTGTTACCATAATTTGAATTTCTGATCTCATCTTATAAAAACAGGCTTAGAAGGGAAAAGAAGATAGTTTTCGTGAGTCTTTATGAGATAAGGTGAAAGCGGACAATCAATATATGGCTGATTCTGTATAAAGTTCAGATTCTACAAAATATAATATTTAATCCTTCCCTAAATAATACTTTTGTCCCTATTTTATAGATAGTAAAACTGAGACTCAGAGAAAAAACTTGCCCAGTACTACACAGTTATAAGATATAGTACTGGGCTTTAAAAGCCATTAGTTCTTCCCCAGAATTGTAACTTCTGTGTTATACTGAATTTTGATGTGGATTGAATATTGAGATGTGGCTATAGCAGGTTATGGTAGAGAGCATACTTGCAAAACTCTATTTTGCTGTACAAGGCTTGACCAATATGCAAAATTATGTTTGTGTTTGCCTGTTATTTTATTACACTTATGCAGGGGGAAAATAAAACACTTCCTCTTCATTTTAGAAACACCCAGAACTAAGAAAACACTTAGCTGTGTTGTCTATAGATATCTTATCTTGTCCTTGAAAGAAAAATGAACACCTTAAAGTTACTTTCCAATTGGTATGCTTAATCATACAGTGAAATCTCATTTTAAAATATATTAAACATAGATTTAAACCAAATTAATTTTCCCCAAACACCTTCTAACAAAAGCCCAAGATTAGGAGTTCTATCTCCTAACACCAGCATCATATTTCACTCCCTTGCATTTATGCTGCTGCTACCTTATTTTTAAAAAATATTGGCATTTAGGATATATATTAGTAATTTGGTTTTCTGTTTTGGTTTGATTTTGTTAGAAATTCAAAGAAGAGCTGTTCTTTCCAGCATTCAAATGGAATGCTGGACATGGAAGTCAGGATTTCAATTTCTAAGAATGCTATGACAGGGACTAGATATATGCTTCCACTTTAAATTAAAAACTGGACAAATTATGAAACAATGGCTTCCAGAGTTTGGACAAAAGACACTACAGGATAATGATTCTGGAGAAATGAGAAACATCATTAGAACCCTATGATCACTTTAGCATATTGACGAGAAAGCATTTCCAGGATGCAAACCAGGTAAGGACAACCTGAACAGAGCCTGCTAGTCTTGCTGAGTTAAGGAGACAGAAATTTGGGAGTAGGGAATTTGAGACGTCTAGAAATAGTGGGGCAAAATATGACAGAGGAGGGAGCCATAGAGAGTTCTGGAGATATATTGAGGGTCCCCTGGATTCTTTGGCTGAATATTGATCTATGTATGTAAGTGAGGGTTACTACCTGAGGCCAAGGAAAGAACCACTAGGAAAGAACAGGAAGAGTAATCCTAGAAGCTCACATAGGTCTGAGAATAGTTTGTGTTCCTTCCAGCCAGAATGGAAAGAACTCTTAACATATGAAGCATTGTACAGAGCTCAGAATGATATTGCTTTAATAGTGGGTCCAGATTGTCCCTAAACTACTAGCTTCCTAGGACCCATGCTAACAGAGCTGAAAAGAAAGACTCAAAGAATCAAACTGATTCTAAATAATTTAATTGTATCCTAGAACAAAGCTCAACTATATTTAACGCAATACAATAAAATCCAGTACCCAGAAAAGTAGAATTTAAAATGTCTACTTCCAGTGAAAAATATCAGACATGTAAAAAAACAGGAAATGATGACTCACAACTGGGAGAGGTTTAATCAGCAGAAATAGAGCCAGAAATGATAAAGATGATGGAATGATCAGACAGGATTTTAAAACAGCTATTATAAATAACACTTATTATGTTTAAGAAGGTAGAGGAAAGGCTAATATAAAAAGGACCCAAATTTCTAGATCAAAAATATAATATCTGAATTGAAAAATATTCTGGCTGGAATTGATAGCAGATTAGGCACTACAGAAGAAAATCAGTTAACCTGAAAATATAGCAATAGAAACCATACATGTAATTAGACTCCCAAAAGGACAGAAATGAGAGGACTCAAAAATATTTGAAGAAATAATAAAAAATTATAAAAATGCTAGACCCATAGTTCTAAAAAGCTCATTGCGGTCCAAACAGAAGAAACATCAAATGCACACAAGTTGTCATTGTGATAATTTGTAATCTCTTTTTTCTAAAGAGTTATTGAGATTATATTCCCACTGTGTAAATGAGGGACCTGAAGTCCAGAGTGTTGTTGGTTTCCCCACGGTCCGTGGTTTGTCTCTCAGGTCCTGGTGGTCAGAGGGCTTCCCTTCTTTATCCTGAGCTCAGCCCTATGAGATGCTGGCTGCTGTACCAAGTTGCCTTTTGATATGGTACCCACAGCCTCCAGAGGTCAAGAATGTTTATCTCCACAAAGTCTCTGTAAATACCACATATATTTTTCCCACATACTTTTTGCATGGTGAACTGATACTGTGCGTAAAAGATGCTGAATGCTAATGAACAACTAGGAATTGGGAAAGAAAGCTATTTGCAAGCGATATTTGATTTTGGAGACTCTTTTAACCTGTGGGGAAAATAATAGAATTTGTAGAGGAGGAAGAAAACTGGGATTATTGTTTATTTTGAATGATAAAGAAGAAAGAGCAGTGTAAGAGAAATGATAAATGAATAATTGAAGAATAAGATTGAAAACAGCAAAAGCAAAAAACAAAATAACAGTATAAAAAAGATAAACTGTGAATCAAAATCTTTGTAAACCAGGATCCAAAAATTAAGAGATGATGACTTTAGGCAGCTGTTTTAATAGAGGTGTTTTTCTGCCCTTTTACTATTCAGTTTCCTAACATCTCCTGTCTAAACTGCATAGCATTATCACTTCTCTATTCTAATCTCTCTCTTGCTGCTTAAAATTATCACTCTTTTATTTCAAAATGTGGCTTCTTATCCTTTGATCTACTAATTGGGTTTATTACTCTTGAACCCTTATTCCCTTCTCTGTGTGATACCTGATGATTTTTTTGTAAAAAATCAACTCCTTCCCAATATTTCACACCACTCCCTCCCAGTTCTCCTTTCCTCCAGATGTTTAGAGGCATGGAACACAAAGACTCTAAGAGAAATTTCAGTTGTTTCAAGCACCAAAGATCCCTTATTAAATGTTGAATAAGTAAAGATATTTTTGGAACATGGACATTATGCTTTATGCTATGAGCCATTAAGATTTTGGAGGATATAGGAATCCTATTCTTTTGAGTCAGTCTCCTAGGAACTTAAATAGAATCTCCAGAATTTCTTCTTTCCCATACACCTTATCATGCTTCATTATCACACTTTATCACACTGTCCAACTTTTTTTTATATCAGGATTTTTAAAATCTGGAGTTTGCAAGAGGTTGCAAGAGGTATGTGGATACAATTAAGAGATTAAAAATCAGTTTTGTCTTTATTCTTACTAACCTGTAATGAAGCTTAACATTTCCTTCACTTATGAAAGTGGTAACAACTACAGTGGTGTTAGCAGTACATATGATTTTATTATTAATAGAAATCATTGATATTTTAATATTACAATATAATTATTGCAGATAGTTAAAAAATTATTTGCTCTCATAATTATTTTAAATTAATATTATTAGAAATGTTGCTACATATTATTATTTACTAAACTCACTGAAAATAAATTTTTTTGTAGATAAGTTTATGGCGTTGATAGTGATGATAATTTCATGAATATATACTTATCTCCAAACTTGAATATCTATAGATTTTTGTGTATTAATCACACCCCAATAAAGCAGTTAAGAAAACTATTTTCGTATTGAAATTTCAGTGTACTTGCTTTTCTATATGGGTATTTGCTTTCATGAAATTAAAAATGCTATCTGAGAAGGGGGTTCTGGCATAAAAATAAGCTAGAAGTCCTGTATTAGATAATGGTGCAGTATGACTATGAAAGAAGGCCTGTGTTGGTTTACCTGAGACACTGCACAAGTGGTCAAGTGATTTTCTTAATGTTCTAAGACAATTCCCTTCCTCCTGCAAAAGAGTTTTCTCTGTTTGATATTATTATTTGCTGGAGGAAGACTGCAAAATCAGCTTCTGTGTATCATGATGTAATGATAGACATAATTAGTGAAAATGGTAATAGCATGAACTGCCCTTGGAGAGGCGCTGTCCCTTTGAGGACAGAGACCCAAATTGGGAGACCGAAGCCTAGGATTCAAGTTCTCTCTCTTATACTTAGTGTTCTCATTTGTAGAATAGAGGAATTGTACTTGGCAATACTTAAGATGCCTTTCTTTTTGATATTCTGTGTGCCTTCCTATGAATGCTGCTGCTCATAAGTCCACCAAGCATTTAGAGAAACTCCTTCATAGTCAGAATAAGTCTGCCCAGATTGATCGATCCTGTCCAATTCCTCCCACCTCTTGACCAATATCCCTGTAGGTTTTCGTTTGGTCAGGATCTGTCACACAGTTTCTGTGTGACTATAGGTTAAGTGGATTTATTTCATCTGAGCTTCCAATTTTCTCATTTGATGATATAATAATTATAATCACCTCTGAGAACAGTAAACATTGATATAAATGATATAAAAATATCTATGTAGGTAGAATGGGATCTGGTGCACAAGCAGATGTTTAATCAGTCTTCCACCTCAGTTCCTCATAGAACGAAGGGAAACTAAATATCTTACTGAAGACTGTATCCACATATTTTTAGACTTCAGTACTGTTATCTTTGAGATTAAGTTAATAGGCCTTAGTAAGTGGATTATGTGTAAATGTATGAACATTTGTGCAGCCAGAGGACTCATGGAATCCCTGACCATAGTCTCTTACTAATTAAAAAAAAAAATCATTAATTTTTTTTCTTCCCTTCCTTCTCTCTTCTTTTTGTTCTTTTTCTTGCTTTTCCATTTGGGTTAAAATGCTATTACCATTTTTCTTTTTTGCAATGTCTTAAATTTTTTTTTTAAATGATAGCTCTTGATGGCTGTCATTCATTATGATGACTATAAATTGTATGATTATTATCTCAAAGAGAATTCTTTTTTCTTTGGTGGCAATGGAGTGTATATGTGTGATATTTATATACATATGTACAGATATATACATATATAAATGCATAATGAAACACACATATATGTGTATGTATATATATTCTAACAAAACTTTCTTCTGCTTGCAATCAATAAGAAAATAAGTTCATTTTATCAGAATACCCACTGAAAGCATTCATGATAGTCTAAAAATATGAAAATGCCTGCAGAGAATGTGAGTATATATTGAATTCCCTTACTTTACTCTTCCTCAAACTATATCCTTACCAGATGATGTAATCGAATTGTATCAACCTAGAAATACATAGGATTTTATTTTAATGTTAAAAAGGCCAGTACCTTTGAAGCTTAAAATCTTTCCTGTTCTTTTTCTGCTGTAAACTCATCATCAAAGGATTACAAGATATCTTTAATAAAAAGTAGAATTTTATAAACTTAATTTACTTACTCATTTCCATATATAGTTAAGTTCTTTTGATGAATACTCCCTAAATATATGGCAAAGCAATATGTACTTTATTGAATAAGAAGTGGAATTTATGATAATATATTTGATATGGACATAAGATTTCTTTGGAGGCAATTTTTGAACTCTAACTATTATTGAACGTCATATCTTTTTATCACTTCCAACCTTATTCTAATATTTTATTGATTTACTTCAACTTCAAAATGTTTCAAATTCTTGAATAATACTCTACTAACTTCAGAATGAAACTGTTATTTTCTGATTCTGCTTGGATTTTTAGAACTTTGTTATCATATGCATTTTAATTAAAATTTAAAAATCAGCCATTATATTCATGGCTTCGTGGTGACCATTTGAGGGAAGTTTTTTTTTCAAGAGCAATTCTAACACTAATTTAGCTTAACTTGAAAATATATATTTTTTCCAATTGAATTAAATACAACAACAGCAAAGTAGCACATCAATGAGTTTAAAACAAAGAAGTAAAAATATGTAATTGATGCTATTAGGATTTGGGACCAAATGAGCTTTTTAGTAATAGGAAGATTTTTACTGAGAATCAATCTTTCTCTCTCTCTCTTTCTCTCTCTCTCTCTTTTGTTTTTAACTCAGGGAAAAAGCTCAGAGGAGAATCAGGATGTTCAAGGTCACTCAGTAGCTAAACTAGAGTTGAGACTGTAACTCAAATGTTTTGACTCCTAGTTCAATGTCATGTTTCCTGGGACTCTGTGTGAACTGGTCATATCTTTCCATGTTGGGTCAACCCATATAAGATTGCTTGTAATGTGATCGTATGAAAGTGGCCAAAGCACTTTTAGCTCTGAGAAGGAAGAAATTTGAAATTTCTTTAATATAGATAGGCTTATTTAGCACTTCTGTTACAGGAGAGATTCAACAATAATAATGCCACTATTATAATGCCATTTCTGTAATAATAGCACTTCTGTTATAAAACACTATTATTATAGAAATGCTATTATAAGAAAAGCTCTGTTATTTAGAATTGCTTCTGCAATAAAAGTGCTAAAAAAGTCTTCTTATATTATAGAAAATTATTGTAAATTTTTCTTGCTTTGCAGTGAAATTTTCATTCCAAATCTTATTTGATTCTCTTGTAAAATGGCTCTCAGATTTTATTCTGATGACTCTGAGGCCTGGGCCAGATTGCTGTTTAGGACAGGAAATTGCTTGACAGCCAATGTTGGTTGGTCAAATAAGTTCACTTTTTATCTGTCAGTTTCTATGAGGTCAAGTGAATCTTTCTTCCCTGGTTTTTCATTCTCAAATACTATATTTTTTATTGTCTTTCTAAAAATACCACATGCTACTTTTTAATAAGGGGTTTGAATATTTTTCACATTAATTCCATGAAATTAAACAAATGCAGGGTGTAATTGATTAAAACAAAAATAATTTAATGTTTAAATTATACCTCATTTATACTTTACATAATGGACAGGGTGAATTTTAATAACCTACATGTTGTAAATATGAAGGAACGAGGGAAAGGCATGTTTATAAATAGAGGTTCATTTAATATCTATATCTATAAATCTTAGTGTAGTATTGAAATACTATGTCATGGTTTAAGTTAGAGCTATCCCTTTTCAGAAAGTTATTTATAGGGCATAGTAAAGACAAACTAGAGTTTTCTTACTATCAATATTGAATCACATGAAATCATAGGTTCATAGGTTTTAAAGAATTTCAATGCTTATGCTAGTAGTTTCTATATATCCTTAAATATCAGAAAATATATTTTAAAATTAAGGTTTTACTCATCTTTAGCATTTAAACAGATAGAATGACATTTTACTAGCCCAATATTATAATAATAATATTTATAATATTTTCTTACTACAAAATCAATCCATGAGTCCAGTACAACCTGATAACCACAACATTTGAAATTAGAGGATATGCGTGTTGGTTGCTCTCCTCTGACTGCTTCAATTATAATTTAATTCTGTGTTTATTCCTTGGTTGCACAGTATCAGATCATCCTGAGTCATGCAGATAAGTAGTTGAAAATAATAGCTATCATATAAAAGAGTGTCTTATAATGTTTTAATTCTCTTTAGTGAACAGGTATAGAAGTTTGAAAGATAGAAGGAGGGAATTTTGGTTTCAAGATTGAATTGGCAACTCTAATAACAGATTACATTCCTTACCCAGGCAGAGAATCAGTACCTAGACTTAAAATAAACACTAAAATTATCTCTAATACTATTCAGGATACATTTTACTATGTGTTTATTGTTATAATACAATCAACTTTTGACTGTCAGGGAGCATACAGTATGCATATACATCATGACAGTGTCTAGCAATTAGCTGAAGATATGGGGCACACATGTGCGGGAGAAAACATCTGCCAGAATGGTACCCAAATGGAAAAACTGGTGACATAGGAAAACACACTGGGAAACAGATTATATTTACATTTAATACATTTTAGTGTGTTTTGAAAATTAAAGTTGCAAAGATAGATGAACAAATATTTTTATTTATTCTCAACTAATTAATTAATTAATTTAAATTCAACCCATTCTCCTACTTACCTCCCCTCTGGCAACCGCCAGTTTGTTCTCCCTATTTAATAAGCACCTGGGGTTCTTTTTGTTTGTCTCCTTTTTTTCTTTGCTTGTCTGTTTTGTTTCTTAAATTCCAGTGTGAATGAAATTATATATTTATCTTTCTCTGACTTATTACCCTCCAGGTCCATCCATTGTTGCAAATGGCAAGGTTTTATTCATTTTAACGGATGCATTATATTCCATTGCATGTGTGTATGACCACATCTTTTTTATCCATTCATCTATTTATGGGCATTTGGGTTCTTTCCATATGTTGGCTGGTGTAAATAGTGATGCATCTAACATAGAGGTGCATATATATATATATGAATTTGTTTTGTTTTTGAATAAATACCCAGTAGTGAAATTACTGGAATCATGCAGCATTTCTATTTTACATTTTTTTGGGAACCACCATATTGTTTCCCACAGTGGCTGCCCCAATTTCCATTCTACTAGCAGTGTACAAGGGTTCCTGTTTCTCCATGTCCAGGGCAACATTTGTTGTTTCTTGAGTTTCTGATTTTGGCCATTTTGACAGGTATAAAGTGATGTCTCATTTGGTTTTAATTTACATTTCCCTGATGATTAGTGATCTTGAACATATTTTCATGTCTGTTGGCCATCTGTATGTCTTCTTTGGAAAAATGTCTATTCAGATCCTCTGCCCATTTTTAACTGGATTACTTTGGAGTTTTGTGGTGGTGTTGTGTAAGTGCTTTATATATTTTGGATATTAATACTTATCAGATATATGATTTGCAACTATCTTCTCCCATTAGCAGGTTGGCTATTTGTTTTGTTGATGGTTTCCTTTGCTATGCAAACATTTTTTTGGTATAGTCCGATAGTTTAATTTTGCCTTTGTTTCCCTTGCCAGGGGAGACATAACTAGAAAATGTTTTCCTTGGCTGAATCAATGAAATTACTGCCTATGTTTTCTTCTAGGAATTTTATGGTTCCAGGTCTCACGTTTCAGGTCTTTAATCCATTTTGAATTTATTTTTGTGTATGGTGTAAGAAAATAAAATGAGCCTTTTTGAAATTAGATTTGAATTGTATGTATAAGGAAATCCTTGAAACACTAAGTTCTTCAGACAAGTATTTAAGAATCATTAGCCAAGTCGAATGAGCCATTCAAGTTTTGAAACCCAAATGTAACAGTTTCCCTAAGTAATTATTCAGTACCCATATAAATATCCTTGCTTTCTGGGGAAGTCCATTTTGTTCTTTGGCATCTCTGATCTAAGAAAATCCTACTTTATAGTGAGCTGAAATATGTTTTCCTGAATCTTGTATTATGTTCCATGGCACAGACTGAACAAATCTTTTGACATTATGGTAACTCTTCAGGTATTAGAAAATGATTCTTTTTTAAAAAGTTTTTATTTAAATTCCAGTTAGTTAAAATTCAGTGTCATATTAGTTTCAAGTATAAAATGTATGATTCAACACTTCCATACATCACCCAGAGCTTATCACAAGTACACTCTTTAATCTCTGTTCACCTATTTCACCCATTCCCCTCCCTTCTGGTAACCATCAATTCTCTATAGTTAAGAATCTGTCTATTGATTTCATTCTCTCTCTCTCTCTCTCTCTCTCTATCTCTCTCTCTCCCTCCCTTTGCTCATTTGTTTCTTAAATTCCACATATGAGTGAAATCATATGATATTAATCTTTTTCTGACTGACTTATTTCACTTAGCATAATACTCTCTAGCTCCAACCATGTTGCAAATGGCAAGATTTCAGTCTTTTTATGGCTGAGTAATATTTCATTGCATATATATATATATGCATATATTGCATATATATATATATTTATACCATATTTTCTTTATCCATTTATCAGTTGATGGACACGGGCTGTTTTCCTAATTTGGCTTTTGTAAATAATGCTACTACAAACATCAGAGTGCCTGCATCCCTTTGAATTAGTATTTTTGTAATCTTTGGACAGATATCTAGTAGTGCAATTGCTGGATCATAGGGTAATTCTATCTTTAACCTTTTGAGGAATCTCCATACTATTTTCTATTGTGGCTGAATCAGAAAATGATTTTATATTTTACTTGATTTTCTCTATCTGAAGGCCCAATATCCTTAGTTCCTTCAGTTTTCTTTTCCACATAACTTGGTTCAGTTGCCCTCCATTATGTCCTTTTTTCCAAATGAGTTTCGTAAGCCTATATGCCTTTTAAAAAATGTTACTTGGGCCTGAATACAGACCTGGATGTGGGTTTGGCTTTACAGAGAATCATCACGAACTATCATTCTTCTCCTTTGTATGAAGAAAACTTGAATTTCATTGAACTAAGCTTCCATTAATTATGCTATTTACTCGATTTGATATTATTGCCCAAAAATTCAGTTTTTCCTCCCTAAATATGTATATTTTGATGTCATAAGTCTACTTTAGACATTTGGTTTTAGGAACTGGAATGAAATATTTTAAATTTAATTCAGATAAATATTATTTAGACTCATTCTATTCTATCATTTTGATTTCTGGTTCTGTCATCCATTATAATTCTTTATGTAGCTTTGTGATCTGAAAATGTGATAAAATTCTGTATGTTTATTCAAGTAAGGAATGAGGGAGAATTGTTAAAATCATTACTGAGAACTATTTGAGTGTGAGTATTTTTAAAGTTTAGGTGCATTGTGTCTATCACATTTGCAAAATATTCCAGTTTAATAGCTTTTTAAATTAATTTTAAAAATTATGCTTACATTCAGTAAGTACCTTTCTGTAATGTACTTACATACTTATCATTTCATCCTGGAATTTTGTTCAGGTTTGATGTTAACCTCACCATTCTATTTGTGGAAATTTCCCAACCTTTTTTTCCACCCCTCTGTTGGATAATTGCAACATTTTTAGTTTTTTGGTAATAATAAAGTAAAATAATTGGTGGGTGGTGAATTTTAGTAGTTTTAGGAAAAGTTTACTTGTTTCCACCAACATAACTCAGAAAGTAGAATTTGCTTTGGTGAATTTGCCAAAATCAAGCTCTGATATTCACCTTTGGGCATGCTATAAATGGGATTTCTTTTTCTCACGAATGAACTTCTATTAACCAAAATCATTGGAAACAGATGTACAAACAAAACTATTATTCTATCAGTTTATGAGACACAGCCCTCATGCAGACTGTAGTATTCTGTACATTGATTTATGTGACACTGAAATTTTACTGAGAGTATTCACTTCATAGGCATTACATTGAATCAAATATTTAATGGAATAAGGTAGCTGCAACAGTCTCCTCAAGTTAAATACCTTAGGTTAGGAATGAACTGTTCAAGTCTGTGAATTAGAACTATTTTCTTCTGTTCTAGACATACCAATCTATCATGTCAATCAGATTGACAGGTCTTTTTTTGGGGGCATATTAATTCATTCAGTCAAGACTTGCTGTTGCCTAAAAGTCTTTCCTTTTCATTAGATTGCTTGTATATCCCTGATTCATCCTCCTATATGTCAATTTTACAATTCAGAAGGAAGTTACTTATTTCTGAATGGAAGAATAGCAAATATCTAAAAATTGGTGGCTGACATCTGAATCCAGAATAGGCAGACATTTTTCATCTGATTTTTTATTTCTTTTGTGTTTAACCTGTGAATACTTTTTTTCACTTTGATGGTAACATTTAATATTAAAATCTGAATTTTTGAGTACTCCTGAAAAATTATAGGACCTTTCAAATAAAGTCCATATGCCCTTATACCAACAGTGACTGGAACTGAGTAGTGCTGCTCATTCTAGACAGAGCTGTGCTCCCCATTTCACTACATGCCCCCACTAGTCTACCTCATTTATACTACTTGTCTGCCCCCTAGAGGCATTTGAACTTGACAAACTTGGATTTTGTCTTCGTAGTTCCATTTTCTTCTCAGTACCTCCCTAAGAATACCCTCTAGCTTCCAACCATTTCCTTAAATACTGTCAACTGTGATTCAGTAATCTCACAAGTTCTGTTAAAACCCTGAGATATAATGTGTCAGGTTAAAGACATTTGTCCTCATTGGGGATGGCTAGATACATTTTGAGAGTCTCTTTAATCATTTTCCTTCCTTTCTACTTCTTAGCCACTAACAATATATCTTCAGTATCGAGCAGTGTGTCTATTCCTCATTTTATCATTTTACTTGTTAGTCTTCCATAACAATAGTGAAATGTTTATCGCAATGCAGAAATTTGCTATTATGAGTAATATTTTATAATCATTTTATACAACATTCTCTGTAAACATAAATATGTAAATATATATCATATTGCTTTATATGCATAACAAAAATACAAAGAGAACTATGACAATACTGCTAGAATCTTATGCTACAGGCAATATAAACAAAACTAGATTAAAAAACAACTGTTCTGGCTAAAGGAGAAAAAGGAATTGAAATAAACAGCGTAGGTCTACCTTGGAGTTTTTTGCTGTGATTTTGCAAGAGTAGAGAGACCAATAATGGAAAGATGCATTATAGGTTAGTATAAAGATAGATTTGGCTCTCAATGAGCTGATTTCAACTGCTACCTGCTTTAGCCATGAGTGCTTGGGTGAGACCCTTATGAATTGAGCCTCAGTTTTCTAAACTATAGACATAAAATTAAGAAAGAATTCTGTTCTTATTTTTGAAACTTCATGTTTTTCAGCATATTTTGGGGTTTTAGAGAAAATGGAAAATGAGAATTCAGATTTGTATTCTCTTTGCATCCCAAAGGTGTTTGCCCTTAATTTTCAAGGCATCTCACTTAATACTTACACTTATTTATTATGGATTTGCTTGTGGATTTAAGATAGTTTCTCTTGCTTGTTTCTTATTGCTAACACATCTTAGGAAATCTCAAAGTAACTTGTTTAGAGGATATCACAAATCATAAGCACAGAGATATAGGTACTACATATTTTCTTTCAATTTCGATCAACTTAGTGCTAGAAGTTGAGGGAATAGAGTTCAATACTGTTTGGTCCTGCAAAACTTAATTTGCAGAATGGTTATATACACCCTAGCAGGGAATTCTATTGACAATGTTAAATATGATAGAATTTTTTGGAGGCTTAAATATAGAATGGTTAAATGCACAAAAATATTTACACTTAAGAATATTAAATTATTGTGGTATTTTTTTCAGTAGTATAGTTTTACTGAATTTGCTCTAGAAAGACCATAACTAGATTTGTCTGAGTAGATTTACTTTGCGCATTATGGGAAATATGTTGGCTTTCTTGTCTGCTGGTGACTTACTCTACCTTTAGCCTCTAATCTCAGGCAACTTGTAATTTCCTCTTAAATCAAGGCTATAACATAATTATTTTAATTTTGAAAATGCAAGGTAGTTTTGGTTATACAAATTTGGATTCAGAACCTGAAAATGGTACTTAAAAACTCCTCAGTGTTGGGTAATTTATTTACAACTCTCAGCCTTGAGGTATCTGGGTGGCTCAATCAATTAAGCATCCAACTCTTGATTTTGGCTCAGGTCATAATCTCAGGGTTGTGAGATCCAGACCTGAGTTGGGCTCTGCACCCAGGTGGGGAGTCTGATGGAGATTCTTTTTCTCCCTCTGCCCCTCCCCTCTGCTTGTATTCACTTTCTTTCTCTCTAAAATATATAAGTAAATCTTTAAAAAAAAACATTCTTGGCCTTAAGTTTTGTCAACTGTAAAATAAAACCCTTTTTACTCTAGGGTATGTTGTGAGCATTACTTGAAGTTATAAATATTGTCAGAATATATTCTGTGAACGTTAATATTCTCCTCCCTTCCTTTTCTCCCTTCCTTCCTTCCTTCCTTCCTTTCATACCATATATATGTAATGCTTACATAATATGCATTTCTAGTATATCATATGCATTTAAAAATTCAAACCATTATCTATTGAGCACCTCCTCATTCAGGAGGTTTATGAGTTGAGGGTAGGTCCAAACTGGAGAAGAGAAGAATTTCATTAGTTTATGGTTTGGAGTTTTGATATTAGACTGGACTGAATTTACATTTTCTGTAATTGACTACAGGTAGCTTTGAGACCTGATCCATCAGGGACAGCGGTGAGGAAGATGAGTTGGTTATTGCCTATATATGACTGGTCCAGTAAACTCCTTTAGTAACCTCAACCATTATATCTTGAGGACATTTTCTCTTACATTTGCTTTTCATTAGAGTTACGATTTTTCCCTGATTGGAAATCTTAAGTGATTGTGTTTTAAAATCAGTGTGTCTTTTCCATTCCTATTTCTTCTTTGCTTCAAAGATGAAAAAGTTATTCTTTCATAGATCTCATATTCTATACTCTTTTCTTGTCATTTTCTAGCAATTACTTTAAAAATATTTAGCTATCTCATCTCTTTGTGATTTACTTTGGTATGTAGTAAAATGTTCATTAAATATAAATTATTCCATATCTGAAAATTGGCACATTTTTATTCATTGACTTTGTCCTTTTATATGTAGGCCTGAATGTTTTTTACTCTTCTGATAGGAAATTGGAGGTAATTCTTAGATGTTTGTTTTAATCTTCAGTCTGAGACTAAAACTGGAAGAAGGAATTGTTTGTGGAATGTGGGAATGAGCGTAGCATATTTCAGACCTCATTTGGCAAAATTGACCACTCCTTCCTTTTAAAAATGGACCCTTCTCCTGCAAGAAGCTTCAAGAGATGATTCTTATTTTCTTCTACTTCTTTCTCCTTCTTTTTACTGGTTATTTCACTCCTATCCTAACACTAAATGTAGGAATTCCTCTGGATCTGGTTTTAGAAATGTGTTCCTTTTTTATACTTTCTTCCCAGGAAACTCAAACACTATTTAAAATATATATTGATAGAACATGGGATTCCTGGCTGACTCACTTAGTGGAGTGTGCAACTCTTGATCTTGGTGGTGTGAATTCAAGCCCCACCTTGCGGGTAGAGATTACTTAAAAAAATAAAATCTTAGGGGTGCCTGGGTGGCTGAGTCAGTTAAGCTGCCAACTCTTGATTTTGGCTCAGGTCATGATCTCAGGGTCCTGGGTTTGAGCCGCACATTGGGCTCCCCATTCAGCAGGGAGTCTCCTTCAGGATTTTCTCTCCCTCTGCCCCTCTCCCTATTCGCTCACTCTCTTTCTCTCTAAAATAAATGTATGTTAAATAAACATTTAAAAAAGAAAAGAAAGAAAAAAATAGTGTCTTCTTAAAAAAAAGAAAAGAAGAGATGTTGATGGAGCTTAAATTTGAATCCCCTACCCTGACAGTTTCTATGTGCTCTAGAGTCATATATTCAATTTTCCTCCATTGTGGGGGAAATGACTAATGTCATCTAACCAGTTGTGAACTTATCCTTGACTTTTTTCTTTACACCTTCCTCCCATATCTAATTTATTAATAAAAGTCATGAATCCTAATGCCAAAATATATTTCTATATGTTTTCTTCTCTGTTTATTTTTATTGGGTTATTTCAAAACTCTAATTGCTCTAGGCAACTTATAACATCCTAAAAGACCCCTCCCTTCTATGGCACCCTATCCATTTTTTTCTTTTTCTTTTTCTTTTTTTTTACCTATTTGCCTACAGATTTCTTAATCTCTATATGGAGAAGGTTATATTGGATAATCCAAAAGTTCCCTTATAAAATTCTTTTCTTCAATTATTTTGTAGTTTGATCAGATATTGATTTAGTAATTTAAAATAAAGTATTTTATTATATCTATTTAATTACTTTATGGAGATTGTATTTGTGTTTTTCCATACTCTTAAAGTATGGAATTCTGCATGTATTACATGATCTAATTCATTGATTCAAAAACTTTCTTTTTTAAAACCATTTTGTTGGTTCTCTAGCCAAAATAGTGTAGCTTTTCTTTTTTAGTTGACAGGATATGTGCTGTTTGATAAAAGTTACATTGATTAGCCTCATCTCCTATAAATTAACATTTGTATATTTTATTCTCTGGGCTATTCTTTCTTTCTTCTTTCTTTCTTTCTTCTTCTTCTTCTTCTTCTTCTTCTTCTTCTTCTTCTTCTTCTTCTTCTTCTTTCTTTCTTTCTTTCTTTCTTTCTTTCTTTCTTTCTTTCTTTCCTTTCTTTCCTTCCTTCCTTCCTTCCTTCCTTCCTTCCTTCCTTCCTTCTCTTTCTTTCTTTCTTTCTTTCTTTCTTTCTTTCTTTCTTTCTTTCTTTCTTTCCTTCCTTCCTTCCTTCCTTCCTTCCTTCCTTCCTTCCTTCCTTTCTTCTTTCTTTCTTTCTTTCTTTTTCTTTTTCTTTCTTCTTTCTTCTTTCTCCTTTCTTTCCTTTAATTTTTGTCATGCTATTTTTCACTTGGTTTTTACCACTATCTCCATTGAAGAGTATATGTTGTTTTGCACCAATAATCTCTATTGAAAAATCTCCTAAGGATACCTGACTTAAATTTTTGTTGTTGTTGTTATTGTGATAAGTGACTATAAGACAAATTGAACTTTGCAATTGATACTATGTGTGACAATACTTATAATCATTGTATTTTTCTCTACTTCATCCTCTGTTATATTTTCCTTGGCTTGATGATATACTTTTAAATATTTTGTATGACTTACAGACAGTCTTAAAAAAGATATTTAATAAAATCACTATACACGATAGATTTCATGAATTTATCTTTAATTAAATAATATTTATTGTTCATCTAGTACACATCAGACAATGAGGTTAACAGGTATTTGCTACTTATATTGGCATCAGCTCATGGGAATATCATTTTAATTGCATTTTAAAAATATTTTCACCAGTTTCATTAAGTCCAAATCATTGGGACAACTTATGGGACTCCATCCATTTCTGAATTTAAATTTAAGTTTTCTTATTATGATTCTTTTTTTTTCCCAGCTAAGAGCACCTGACAACTGATCTTTCTTTGTACATAGAGGTTTTCAGTTTATAACTCGAAGTTAATAGTACTTGCTGAGTCCTGACTATGTGTTCTACATTGAGCAATAAAACAGTTATAGCTCTTCCATCATGGAAATCAACTGGGGAAGAAGACAACATTCTAGTAAACAAAAATGTAATTATAAATTGTGATAGTTTGGAGAAAATATTATGTACTGAAAGAATAACAAGAATGCATTTGTTTTGTTGGTCTAGCTCAATATATTCAATTCAATCTTTTGCCTGAGTTGTGGATACACATTTTTAAAAATTGCTATATATTTCCATTGTGTATGAACATATGGTACCTCAACCCTAACATCTTTTCCTCCTCCTTTCTTTCCTTTTCCTCATCCTCCGCTTCCTCCTTTTCTTATTTCTCATTTATTGAATGCTTACTCTCTACCATGAAATGTCGTGAGAACTTTATAAATGGTGACTCTATAAATTTTAATTGCAGGATAACTTAATATTATTATGTTTATTTTATTGAGAAGAGGATCAAGTGTCATGAAGGGTGAAGTAGCTTTCTTTTGGTCACTCATTTGCAACTGTTCAAGCAAGGGTGCTAACTTCTTATTCCAAAGTTCATATTCTTTCTCTTCTGAATGTCATCTGCCCAGTGTTTATTATATGCCCACTCTGTACTAAGATTACATGCATTTCTTCAAGTCATCAATACAACAACACCATGAAGGAGATACTATTATCACTTATATGAGAGACTCAGAAGTGTTAAATAACTGTGCCAGTGTCACAGATAGTAAGAAAGTGAAGAGGGATATGAATCCAGAACCATAAAAATCTAAAGGTCAAGCTTTTTCCCATTTACTATGTACCATCATTTCCTCCTATCACACTGGAGTGTATTATTTATTTTTTTCTTGCTTGTGAAGACCTTGAAGAAATAGATGAAGTTTTCTTTAGACTGTATAAGATAGGCATTAAGTAATTGTCTATTAAATGAAAGACTCTCTAGGTGGCTTATTTAATAAGTTGTTAAAATTATATAAAACTTGACTATAATTATTTTAATCATTTTGGAACTAGCACCTGTCCTTGTGTTTAGGCTACAATATTTGAAACAAATTTCCTTAGCTAGGCCTATAACTCTGTGGATACTGTCATTTTGTCAAGACAAACTCCAATTTCCTCTCTGGACTCATGTTCAATTTCCATATTACCTTTATTCATAATCTATTCAAAAGATAGTTGAGTATCTAGTAGGTGTCTTGCACAATACTAAGCACTGTGAATACAATGATGGAGAGAAACCACATGGGTCTTACTTTATGAGCAACCTAGTGATAGAAAGACACAGTAACCAGATAATAACACTGATATGTATAAAATTACAAAGTAAGATAAATGTGATGAATTCAATACTAAGAAAGTCTTTCTGTTACTAGACGACAGACCTAATTTGGAAGTAATAGTGATAGGGGATCTATCAAGAAGGCCATTTGAGCCAGGGCATAGGGATTTTTTAAGGTCTTAGTTATGCCTATAATACCTGGGAAAGAGTGTAGATATAAAGAGTGTAGTGCATTATTAGAAAGTTATACCATTAATTGTTCATGCATATCCTTGGAATCCATAAGATAATACAAATATATATTTATTCTTCTCATTAAGTCACTTATCAAGCCACAGATAATTACCATATAAGAGACCTGGTTTTCTCATTTTCCCTACTTGTTTCCTTCACAGTGCCCTTAGAAGTCTTCTGTCAATTCGCCCTTTTGCTAGGGTCTCAGATCTGTCCCTGCAGTTCTTGTATGCCTCTGGAGATGGTTCTGTGGGAGGAAGGAGGAAATAATTCCAGGTCACTAGAACAGAATAAATAATTTTGTGTGTAAGAGAACAGTGCATTCAGGAAACCAAAGAGAGAAGGAAGAGATGGGTACATGGGAGCCATCTTCCATGGAGCATAGGGAAAGAGTGATTTGAAAAGAGGTATAGAAAAGATAGAGGTCAGATAATGATTTGAACTCAAGGTTCACCAAGTGCATCAAGTTGAAAAAGAGTGCAAAATGTTGGGCTCATTTTTAATTTTTTTCCCCATGGCCATAAAACTCTCCCAGAGAAGGGAGTTTCAAATTTATTTTTTATTTGATTTTTCCTCCAATTTTTACTTAAATTCTAGTCAGTTAACATATAGTGTACTATTGGTTTCAATAGTAGAATTTAGTGATTCATCACTTAAATATAACACTCAGGGCTCATAACAGGTGTCCTCCTTAATACCCATCACCAATTTAGCCCATCCCCCACACATCCCCCTACACCAACCCTGTTTGCTTTCTATCATTGAGAGTCTTTTATGGTTTGCTTCCTTCACTTTCTCTCTCTCTCTTTTTTCCTCTTCATGTTCATCTATTTTATTTTCTAAATTCCACATGAGTGAAATCATATAGTATTTTTCTTTTTTCTTTTTTAAAAATTTTATTTATTTATTCATGAGAATACACAGAGAGGAGAGAGAGAAAGGCAGAGACACAGGAAGAGGGAGAAGCAGGCTCCATGCAGGGAGCCCGACGTGGGACTCGATCCCGGTTCTCCAGGATCACACCCTGGGCTGCAGGCGGTGCTAAACCGCTGAGCCACTGGGGCTGCCCGTATTTTTCTTTTTCTAACTGACTTATTTTGCTTAGCAGAGTGCACCCTAGCTCCATCCACACTGTTGCAAATGGCAAGATTTCATTCTTTTTGGTGGCTGAGTAATATTCCATGATATCTACACACATAAACACCACATCTTTATCCATTCATCAGTCAATGGACACTTGGCCTTTTTCCAGGGTTTGGGTATTGTTGATAATGCTGCTATAAATATCAGAGTGCATGTACTCTTCAAGTCCTTATTTTTGTATCCTTTGGGTAAATACCTAGTAGTGCAATTGCTGAATCATGGAGTAGTTCTATTTTTAACTTTTTGAGGAACTTCCATACTGGTTTCCAGAGTGTCTGCACCAGTTTACATTCTCACCTAGAGTATAAGAGGGCTCCTCTTTCTCTGCATCCTTGACAACATCTGTTGTTTCCTGTATTGTTCATTTTAGCCATTCTGACAGGTGTGAAGTGGTACCTCATTATGGTTTTGATTTATATTTCCCTTATTATGAGTGATGTTGATCATCTTTTCATATGTCTATTAGCCTTCTGGACGTCTTCTTTAGAGAAATGTCTATTCATACCTGCTGCTCATTCTTAACTGGATTATTTATTTATTTTTTTGGGTGTTGAATTTGATAAGTTCTTTATAGATTTTGGATGCTAACCCTTTATCAGGTATATCATTTGCAAATATCTTTTCCAATTCCATAAGCTGCATTTTAGTTTTGTTGATTGTTTCCTTCACTGTGCAGAAGCTTTTTATCTTAAGTTCCAATAGTTCATTTTTGCTTTTATTTCCATTGCCACTGCGATGTGTCTAGTAAGAAGTCGCTGCAGCTAAGATCAAAGAGATTGTTGTCTGTGTTCTCCTCTAGGATTTTGATGGTCAGTCATCAATTTTGAATTTATATTTGTGTGTGGAATAAGAAAGCGGTCCAGTTTCATTCTACATGTTTCTATCCAGTTTTCCCAACATTATTTGTTGAAGAGACTCTTTTTCCAGTGGGTATTTTTTCTGCTTTGCTGAACATAAGTTGACCGTATTGTTGCGGGTCCATTTATGGTTTTTTTTTTCTGTTCCATTGATCTGTGTGTCCATCTTTGTGCCAGTACCATACTGTCTTGATGACTACAGCTTTGTAATATAGTATGAAGTCTGGAGTTGTAATGCCTTCAGCTGTCCGTTTCTTTTTCAGGATTGCTTTGGCTATTCAGAATCTTTTTGTGGTTCTATACAAATTTCAGGATTGTTCTAGTTCTGTGAAAAATACTGGTGATATTTTGATAGAGATTGCATTAAATGTATAGATTGTTTTGGGTAGTATTGACATTTTAACAATTTTTGTTCTTCCAATCCATGAGCATGGACGTTTTTCCTATTTCTTTGTGTCCTCCTTGGTTTCTTTCATAAGTGTTCTATAGTTTTCAGAGTACAGATATTTTACCTTTTTGGCTAGGCTTATTCCTAAGTTTCTTACTGTTTTTGGTGCAATTGTAAATGGGATCAATTCCTTGATCTTTTTTTCCTGCTGCTTCATTATTGGTGTATTGAAATGCAACAGATTTCTGTACATTGATTTTATATCCTTTGACTTTGATGAATTCATGTATTAGTTCTAGCAATTTTTTGGTGGAACCTTTTTGGTTTTTTTTTTTTTTTTTTTTTTTTTTTTTTCCTTTTTGGTTCTATATAGAGTATCATGCCATCTGCAATAGTGAAAGTTTGACCTCTTCCTTGCTGGTTTGAATGCCTTTTATTTCTTTTTGTTGTCTAATTGCTGATGCTAAGACTTCCAGTAACATGTTAAATAGTAATAGTGAGAATGGACAATTCTGTTTTGTTCCTGACCATAGAGGAAAAGTTCTCAGGTTTTCCCCATTGAATATATTAGCTGTGGTTCTTTCATATATGGCTTTATTATGTTGAGATTTGTTCCTTCTATACCTACTTTGTTGAAGGTTTTTTTTTTTTTAATCAAGAATGGATGCTGTATTTGTCAAATGCTTTTTCTGCATCTATTGAGAGGATCGTATAGTTCCTATCCTTTCTTTTATTAATGTGGTGTATCATGTTGGTTCATTTGTGAATATGAACTACCCCCGCATAGGCTCATTTCTTTGCAGTTCTTATTTCTCCGGAATCTTAGACCAGTAAGTCCTGGCTGCTTTGGTAATCCCACACTTCAATTTTTGTTTTTCCAGATCTCTTAGACTTCAGAAAACTCTAGAGCATCAGAGTATCACTGTTTGCATCTTTTCAGTATCTCGTGGCTTATGCTGCAAATTTATAGATGTCCTAAGGGGAATGAGTCCAAAATGTCTGGTTCACCCAAATGTCTTCCAGTCCTAGATTTTGTGATAGCTTTTTTATGCTTTAAAGCATTTTTTTTTTTTTTTAGGTAATTGCTCCAAAGAAGCATTAGTTTGATTGGCATCTGGCTTCTCAACAGAAATACTTGAAGCCAGAAGCACATGCCAAAATATCTTCTACCTTAATACCAGAGGCTAATAAACACATTATTATAAGTGTAACCACAATATTATTCATCTTAAAGGAAATATTAGTAAATTTAATCCAGCAATATATATATATTATATTATATTACATATAAAATTTATATATTATATATATTATATATTATATATAAAAGATGACATATCAGAACCCAGTAGGTTTTATTTTAAGAATACAGGGTTGGTTTAATGTTTGAAAATTAATAAATATGATTTGCTACATTAAAAAAGAAAAATTGCATGGCTACCTCAGTAAAATAAGCAAAAACATTCACTATCTATTCATAATATATAGTCTTAGCAAAATTGGAGGAAAGAGAATTTCCTTAATCTGATATAAGATGTTTTCAAAAAATCTACAGGAAAATCATACCTACTGGTGAAATGTTAAAATTGTTTTGTCTGAGATCAAAGAGTGAAAAAAGAATGCTACTTAGTGTTTTACTTTTTTACTTGTAATAAGAAATTTAAGAAAACATAAGGAAAAAGGAAATAAGCCTTTAAAGGAATAAATAAAAGTTCTATTAAATATGATATGGTTGGGTACATATCAAATATTTTTAGGATTTTAGGATTAATATGCAAATTTAATAAGGTGGTTGAATATAAGAAAAATATAAAAATCAATTTAGTTCTATGTACCAGTAACAATGAGGTAAAATGCAATTTATAACACATCTTTCAATAACATAAAAATATTATATAATTAGACACATATCTAGCAAAAATGTAAAAGACTTATACAAAAAGCTATAAAATGTTATTGGGAGATGCTCAAGAAGACCTAAATAAATGGAGAACTATGTTACTGAAATATTATAATTGAAATATTCAATATTATAAAGATATAAATTCTCTTCAAATTTATTTATGTATTCAATGCAATTCAATTCAAAAGCCCAACAGGTAATTTTTGAGACTTGAAAGAAAAGCAAATTTTAAAATCTAGATAAGAATATGGATTGTCAGAATAGACAAGATAGTCTTAATGATGAAGAACAGGGTAGGAAGAATTGCTCTACCAGATTATTATTTACTCCAAAGCCATAGGAATTAAGACTGTGTGGCTAGAATAGATAGATGGACCAGTGGAGCAGAACATAAGGCCCAGAAGCCTATTGTTTTCATTCTCTATTGTGGTATAACAAATTATCCCAAAGCTTAGTGGCTTAAACATCAACAACCATTTATTTTTTCTCATGATTCTTTAGACTCGGCAGAATGGTCCTTTTCTCCAAATGATGTCAGCTGAAGCTGCAGTCTTCAGGAATCTCAACGAGGACAGAATTTCTTAGATGGATTATTCATATAAGTCTAGCAGTTAATGCTGGCTGTTAGCTGAGAGATCAGCTAGGTCTGCTGATCACAGCATCTCAAGCCTCCGTTTGGCCTTTCCACATGGTTTGGCCTTCTCTCAAGATTCTAAGGAGTTCTAAGAAGGTGTGTTCCAAATATCCAAAAGCAGAAGGGTTTACTTTTGGAACTCACACAACTGCTCTTTTGCCACATTCTAATGGTCAAAGAAGGTTACAAGTCCAGCCCAGATCAGGGGGATGGGAAGGGGGCAGGAAATATATTCTACTTCTCAATAGGAGGAGTGACTAAGAATTTGCAGTCACCTTTAGTCTATCACAGAGCCACATATATCTGTATATTTGACTAGTGCAAAGATGACATTGTGGGTAAAGATTTGACTTTTCAATATATATTACAGAAATAATTGGATAGAAAAAAGTGAAACTTGACTGCACATCATACCCTAATCAAAAATAAACTTCAATAGGGTTGTATACTTAAATGTTATGGCGAAAAAAATTATACTCTAAACAATGCTATAGAAAAATATCATTGTGACCTTGAGATAGGGATTTTTTAAAAAACTGCACACAAAATGCTTTAATCATGGGGAAAATATTAAATTGAACTATATTTTAACAGTTGCCATTGGTGCACATATCATTTTCCCTTGACCCATATCTAATTTCCTTGAACCATCTCTAATTTTAGCCATTCTAATTCCCTTGACCTATCTACTGGAAGGATAGATCCATGATGACTCATACTTCTCTGACAGTGTTTTAGAGTTTCTTTCCCATGGCCTTTTGTCATACCAAGGATTCTCTTGGCCAATGTGCAAACACAGTCTGAGAGTATGGTATTACTAAAGCACAGTCCTAAAACAATAGGGTAAGATCTGGGATAAATGCTTCAGTCTCCTGTCCTTCAGACAGACAATTCTGGAAAGAGCCCTGCTTCCTAGAGTGTGATGTAAAAATGCACCTTTATATTTGCTTTCCTTTCCTCCCTAACTCTTCCTAGTCCCTCACCTCTAATACCTAGGATCTTTTCATAATTAAACTACTACATGCAAGTGCCTATCTTGGATCTATTTTTGGAGAAATTAAAACTAAACATTAAAATTAAGAAAAACTGGGATCCCTGGTTGGCTCAGCAGTTTAGTGCCTGCCTTTGGCCCAGGGTGTGATCCTGGAGTCCTGGGATTGAGTCCCACATCAGGCTCCCTGCATGGAGCCTGCTTCTCCCTCTGCCTGTGTCTCTGCCTGTCTCTCTCTCTCTCTGTGCCTCTCATGAATAAATAAATAAAACCTTAAAAAAATAAAATTAAGAAAAACTGCTTACCAATGGTGTTAATAAAGAGTAATAGGAGTAGAAACTCTCAAAAATGTAATCAAATAAATCTTATATCCTTAACATCTAAAAAAGAAAACCTATAAATAAAAAGAGAGAAATAATATTTTAGAAAAGTAGGCTTGTTTTGTATACAAGCCATTAACATAGGGAAGAGACACTCAACTCTGAATCCAAATTAAAGCACATATGATGCCAATACACACCCATCAGAATGGGTAAAATTTAGAATAAGGACAATACCAAATGTCAAGCAATAAAAATTCCTCTATGCAAGTGCTATGGTCTGAAGTTTGTGCCCCCTTAAAATTCACATATTGAAATCCTAACTCCCAATGTTGATAGTATTAGGAGGTGGGGGTTTGGGGAAGTGATGAGATTATGAGGGTGGAGTTCTTATAAATGGGATTAGTGCCTTATAAAAGAAGTCTCAGAGAGATCCTAGCTGCTGCTATTTTGGAGGAACTCAAACTAAAACATCAAAATTAAGGATCACTGTTTATCAATGGCATTATTCTGTCTCTCTGAGAGGATACAAAGAGAAGGTATTTGTTATGAACCATGAAGAGGGCCCTCACCCAATTGTGCTGGCACCCTGATTTCAGACTCCAAGCCTCCAGAAGTATGAGAATTAAGTTTCTGTTGTTTATAAGCTATACAGTCTGTATTATTTTCATATAGCAGCCCAAACAGGCTAAGATACTCAGCTAGTGAGGATATGAATTGAACAATCAGTTTGAAAAACTGGCATCATCAACTAAAATTGAAGATATGCATACCCTTTGACATACTAATTCCATTCAAAGGTACACATCTAATAGGAATATATGAACATGTCCCCATAATATGTTGCAATAGCCAAAAACTGGAAAGGATTCAATTGTCCAATCACCTAGAATGGATAAGTATGTATGTTGTAGTCATACAGTGAAATATAATATAGCAAGTAAAATTAATATGCTAAAGTAGTATATAATGTTATATATGTAATATAGATTTAAAAAATAGATAAGTTATAAATTTATGAACCATCTTATTTCATCTTTATTACCCCATTATGGCTAACTACAACATGGATCATTTTTGAACAAATCTTATACATCATATCTCTTCAAATGTAGAAATATTTTTATGTACTTATAAGACACAAATTATTAAAAAACATACAATACCATTATCACATTAAGAAATTTAATTTCTTAAGATAATCAGTTATCCAATCAGTATTCAAATTTCCCTGATATTCTCAATTGTTTAACAGTTTATTTATTCAAATCAGGAACCACAAAATGGCTAACCTTTTATTTGACTGCTATGCCTCTTGAGTGGTGTGACTGTACATTCTAGATTCTCCAAAGTTCCATTTCAATGATATCCCTTTTACCTCTCTAAAATATCCTGTTTTGGATGAAAAAGTACATCGTTATTCTACAGTTTAAATTCTTTTCATCTTTAAGCTCTCATTCTCTTTCTTTTTCTTTTGTTGTTGTTTGAAGAAACTAGTACTAGTTTATTTGCCCTATAGAGTTTTCTAGTCTTGGTATTTGTTAATTGCTTCTCCCTCTTGTTGTTAAATGTTCCTCTGTCTCCTGTATTTCCTGTAAACTGGAAGTTAAAATTAGAGAATATGAAAAAATAGTGAAAGAGGATAAAGGGGAAAGGAGAAAAAATGAGTGGGAAGTATCAGAAAGGGAGATAGAACATGACAGACTCCTAACTCTGGGAAACGAACTAGGGGTGGTGGAAGGGGAGGTGGGCGGGGGGAGGGGGAGGTGGTGACTGGGTGACGGGCACTGAGGTGGGCACTTGACGGGATGAGCACTGGGTGTTATTCTATATGTTGGCAGATTGAACACCAGTAAAAAATATATTTATAAAAAAAATTAGAGATTTGATTTGGTTTAGGCTCCATGGGCTGGGGAGGTGTGTGTGTGGGGAGAATACAGATGGGTTGTTTACTCCTGTTAGAAAGAATGTAGAATCTGCTTGTCTCTCTTTCAGTAAGGTTAGCAGTCATTGATGATCATTGTCTAGATGTATTATTTCAAAAGGAGTTTTTCAAATGGTGATATTTATGTTTTGTTTCTTGATCTAGAAGGTTGGGCTTTGCTTTATAAAAATTCAGCCATTTATAAACTTCTATTATATAAGTATTATATTTCATGAAAAATTTAAAAATACCTATGTATGTAATTAAAAATGTGTATGACTATGAGAGGATAAATAGATGAAATTGGTGAGGAAAATTGTTAAATTATAATTATGAAGTTAAGTTGTTTTGCATATTAGGCAGAAATTAATTAACAAAAGTAAATTTCCTCAGTATTCTCAGCACTAAAACAAAATCTAAATAATATTGATAAAAAAACATTATTCCAATGATGCCTTTTGTTGAGGAGAATTTTAAACTTGCTTTCTATGTTGAACTCATGTAAGAAATGTGGTAAAAGTAGAAGGTGGTGATGGTGAACAGAAGAAGTTTGGTTGTAGCTTCATGAGGGTTAATGAGAAGAGGCATATATCATTTTTAGTAAAATTTATTAATAAAGATTACAGTGTTTAATTAATAATTAATAGATACACATTTAAAAGTGATACCTTGATTGGCTTTTGGACATCAAAAAATCACAAATATTTATTCAATTTGATGATTACAAAGTGATTTATGTGTTCATTACTCTACATCTCAGTTGATTCTAGATACCATGTCCCATGATAGAGTGACCAAAGTGATAGTGCTAGGTTTAAAAATATCCAAAAGTAATAGAGCCCTACCAGCTTGTTGATAGAGGTGGAAAATGAGAGGCTTTTCTATTTGATAATAGAGGTGAAATAAATAATGAGTCTAATTTTTACAAATGTGGGATTACTATTGTAGAGCAAATTCCCATGAAACGGCATTTTGAATAATATTTCCTGGGGGTGCTAGGCTGCTGAATTTAATTACTTCTGGGTAGCAAAAAGAAAAAAATTAACCTCACTGGATCCTAGGAAAATATACCATTGTTTCCTAGGGTGCTCTGATTTATATTCAGGCTGTATTGGTTACTAGTGTCTGACACACTCCAAAAGCCACCTGTATATTAACTGATATTTAATTGGGGATCTTGTAAGTTGGTTCACAGTCTTCTTCCAGCCATCCAGTAGGATGCTGATGACCCATCTATTTCCCTAGCCTTACTGTGCTTTGGTTTCCATTATTCTAATGACCTTTTTCATTGGAGGCTATAGAGCATGGAAATTGAAGGACTGATTGGGGAATAGAGATGGGGTTGAATCACTTCTAGCTATGTGACCTTGGGCAATTTTCTTAATCTCTTTGTGCCTTATTTCCTTCACCTGTAGAATGATAATTGTAGTATGTCTCATCTATCTGTTGTAATGATAATACATGTGACACCTTTGGCGCCTAAGTCCACAGCAAATCTAGTCATCTTCATGTGCTTCAGCAGCTTATTTACTTAGTTTCATACTAAAAGGATTATCACTGCCAAACTGCTCTGCTATGCAGATCTTAAACCACAAATATATCTACTCTGATTATAACATTCTTGCTTTGTAAATGCTATTTCCTCCATTCCCTTATGATGAACACTGCCCTTTTACTCCAGTTTCTTGACCTGTTTTTATACCCTGATTCCAGTGGTTTTCAAATTTCTATACTTCATGGGCCAGAAAAAAAATTAGGACATCAATGTAGGATTATTAACTTATTGCTAAGTAAGGATGTTGAAATAACCAACAGCATCACATGTTGAAATTATGAAATTGTTTGTGTAACTTAAAAAGTATCTGACTTCCCCTGATAAACTATGTATTCTCCTGAGGTTGAAACTCATCAAATATTTGCTTTGATCATCCTGAATATACAGGATTTAGTGCTTATCATGTTATACTAGATTCAATAACTACTTTTTTTGGAATGAGTAAAGATCTCTATTATCTAAGAAAACAAAGATATTTTAGCAAAAAAAGTTATAATTCTTTTTTTTTGAAAGATGAATGGATAAAAAAGATGTGGTTTATGTATACAATGGAATATTACTCAGCCATTAGAAATGACAAATACCCACCATTTGCTTCAACGTGGATGGAACTGGAGGGTATTATGCTGAGTGAAATAAGTCAATCGGAGAAGGACAAACATTATATGGTCTCATTTATTTGGGGAATATAATAATAGTGAAAGGGAATATAAGGGAAGGGAGAAGAAATGGGTAGGAAATATCAGAAAGGGAGACAGAACATGAAGACTCCTAACTCTGGGAAATGAACTAGGGGTGGTGGAAGGAGGGGAGGGTGGGGGGTGGGAGTGAATGGGTGACGGGCACTGAGGGGGGCACTTGACGAGATGAGCACTGGGTGTTATTCTGTATGTTGGCAAATTGAACAGCAATAAAAAATAAATTTATTATTAAAAAATAAATAAATAATAAACTACCAAGTCAGTGGGGCACTTGGGCGGCTCAGTGATTGTGCATCTGCCTTTGGTTCAGGGTGTGATCCTAGTCCTAGGATCAAATCCCGCATCGGGGTTGCCACAGGAAGCCTGCTTTTGCCTCTACCTGTGTTTCTGCCTCTCTCTCTCTCTCTCTCTCTCTCTCTGTGTCTCTCATGAATAAATAAATAAAATCTTAAAAAAAAAGAAAGTTATAATCTTAAATCAAATATATATGAAAGATAGGCAATGTCAAAAATAATAGCATTAAAATATATTTTTATTTGTTTCATGTAAATAGTGAATTTGTTGATTTGTATTCAGTATTGAAATACAAAATGAAGCTCACAAATCTAACCTTTTCCGATACATGCTGCTTTAAATTATAATTAGTACCAAAATTCTAGATTCAGATGAGTGTGTTGATGAAGCTGTCAGCTACACTTTTAAGGCAATTTCTCACAGTTTAGAAAATTTTTGTCAGGGCCTACCTGGGTCATGTCAATATCTCAGAGAGGCTACTAATTTTAAATAAACTTCAATATTTACTTGACAACCATATACTAGGATTTTTTAAGTGTTGAATTTCTTTTACTAAAATTTGAATGCCTCTTGATTTAATGTTGTTATTAGTTATCTTGTCCTTTTTGAGTATCTTCAGAATAAAACTCCACTTATACATAAACTTTAATGAATAGAGTAGAATTTGGAAAAATCAAAAGAGAGGGCATATATTACACAATGCATATCTTCTAACTCAAATGACATCTCCTGAAAGATCCAGATTCCTCTTTTCAACCTCATAACTACTAGGATCTTTTCTCCCTGGTGTTCTTTAGCCTTATTGGCCTCTTCCAGTAAAATTATATTTGATTATTTAAAAAAAAAATTTTCTTTTTTCCCACTTTATCTTTTTCTAACCCAGAGAAAACAAAGGAGTACAATTTGACTCTTTTAAATAGGTAAGATAGGTACAGTTATAACACAAAACTTCTGAAGTAGGCCTTCTAAACAATTGACTCAAAATTTTAGCAGAAATATGGAGGGTGGGTGGGAAGGAGTAAGAGAAGCGACAAAGTCCCACGTAGTCACTGCTTGTTATAGTTCCTGTTAGTTCAGAGAACAACAGTGGAGTCATTAATCTTGTAAATATTTAACTGTGTTTATTTTGTACAGGAATTCTGTAATGGGCTGGTGTTAAACTATGTGGAGGCTGGTAGAAGGTGACAGTAGGATAAGCAGAAAATCTTGAATTCAAATCCTACCAATTATATAATCCTGCCATTGTCATACTGAACAAATAATTGCTCTGAACTATAAATTCTTCATTTGTAAAATGGAAATAAAATAACACCTACTTCCATGGTTGTTAGGATGTAGTACTCGCTTCAATGCCTGACACATCATAGTTCTTCTATTGAGCATATTTCTCCCTTTCTACCACTTCTAGTCTCCATAACTCTGCATAACTAATTAAGATAAAGGGGAAACAATAAATTTGAAGCCTACAGTAAATCAATAAACAGTCCAACATATTCATTTTGGTTACCTACTTTGTCTCGAACTATGTTGGACAGTAGGGATTGTCTTAGTCTATTTGGGTAGCTATAACAAAAAGACTATAGACTGGGTGGCTTATATGCAACAGAAATTTATTTCTTACAGGTCTGGGGTTTGAGAAGCCTAAGATCAATGTGCTGGCAGATTTGGTGTCGTATAAGGGCCCAATATCTGATTTATAGATGGCCATCATCTTGTGTCTTCACATGGTGGAAGAGGGAAGAGAGTTCTCTGGGGTTCCTTTATAATGCACTAATCCCATACATAGGGATTCCATCCTCATGACCTAATCACTTCCCAGAGGCCCTACCTCCTCACACCATAACATTTGGGATTAGATTTTCAACATATGAATTTTAGGGAGATGCAAACATTCAGTCCACAATAGAGATACACAGGAATAAACTATACTCTTTTTTGGAGGTACTTATACCTTAGAGCCATGGATTCTCAGGTTCAAGGGGAATCATAAATATTATATAGTTAAACTACTACTTCAGCAGATAAGACCTGAAATGAGTAGATTATCAGGTGCTTAATAGATGTAAAGTACACAATATGGTAGACATCCCAAGAGAAACTTTGGATGGCCAACATGATGCTCTTTATTGGGTGGTATTATCTTGTCCAGTTAACCATGATCCACATAGTCATCATGCAGCCAGTGGCGCAGTCTTTGTGCAAAAGTACATTTAATAAATTTCATAATTATTAACAAATATCCTGGAATGTCAATTTGTTAGGATAAATGAGCAAGATACCATCATATATATTGGAATACCAATCTATCCATGAGTAGCCTTTTTCTATGGACATATCTATATAGGAATCCAAATTAAAACCAGAAGGAAGATAAGGCAGCAAAGAATAATAAATTAAATAGATGATCTTAAGAAGCATACACTAAAGTAGGTTGAGGTACATTTTTTTCTCATAATAGGATAATCTTAGCAATGAATGGTAATGCCTATGTGGTAGGCAAATAAGGGGTAATATAAGGAGAAATGACTAGTATTAGAAGTAATGGGAAATATATTTTTTCTAGAGTGATAGCTTTCTGGTAGAAGGTTAACTACACACCCATTAGAAATGGGAAGGATGCCTGTTGTTTATTTTAATTTTCTATGTTGAATAATGGAACATTTTTAGAAATACTCTTTCAGTACCTATTCCTGAAGATTTCTGACATTTCCCTTCTACCCATGGCCCAAGAATTAGAGGCTTCCTCTAATTAGAATTAGAGGGAAAGTAAAAAATAACTATAGAATATATAAAGTTTTCTTTTTTTCTCAAATAGCCTTTAATTTTCTAACTATACTTTAAGCATTTGGAAAAACATATAGAGTGAAATGATTGCTTAATAGTATATTTGGTTATCTGCTTACTGCATGACACAGAAGTAGGCTTATGAGGGAAAAGAGTACATAATGCAAATCTGACTTCAAAGCAGCTTGAAATTGTATTGGAAAAACAAAAATAAAAGTTTGAAAAAAGTTTGTGATGTCAGTTATTAAAAAAGGATTTAACAAATATATATAAGTATATACTCTCGGCACAGTTCTGGACTGTGTTAGCGATGCCAAAAATGGTGATTCCTGCCTTTGAAGTACTCACAGGGAAATCAAACACTTGACAAATAATTGTCTCACTCTAATGAAGTATGTGTAGATGCCAGGGGATTCAGAGAAGCAGTGATCAAAGGATAGAGATGTTACCTGGATAAGATTTCTTGTGCAGACAATTTGAGAATTGCGTCTGGAAGGACATAAATTAACAAAAACAGTGGAGAGCAGTCCAGGAGCTAGGACAGGGGCTGGAGGTATGGTTGATAGTGATATCATGGTGGTGGGGGTGGTATAGAATTACATAAGCAATAATGTGGATTTAGAAAAGAACAGTTGTGCTTAAAAGAAAGAGTGCTAGCTTTCAAATTATGTTTCCTTTGACCAATCAGTTATGTCTTATTTCTATTTTCAGTCCCTACTCTCTTTACATGCCCAGAACGGCAAGATTTTTTTTGTTTTTGTTTTTGCATATTTTTTTATTGGAGTTCTATTCTCTCAATTCTTCAGACAAGCATAACATAATGCAGGATTCCCTGCTACGTGAAATTAGAGTGTCCCTATGAAGACTTTCTTGAGCCAAAATGGTATGAAGTAAAGAAATAATTACCATTAGTTTATATGAAAAATATTTGAGCATTCCTAGACCCCAAAAATAATCTCTCAGCCTTTTGTAATAACCTTACAACACATCTTGCTAATAGGTGCACAAAATAAATTGAGACAAAGCACAGATGCTCACAAACACGGTTCAAAGCTATAGTGGCTTGATGCTAAGATGCTAAGATTGGTTTCTAGGGAAAGAGCTTGATGGGGCCACTCTTGTACACACTGACTCTATAACTGCTGCAAAACAAACACTTAACACTATTTTGGATTTTCACCTTTTTTCATAAAAGTGAAAAATCTCCTTTGGATTCCTTTTGATTAGTGAAAACAGGTACTTAGATGTAGGTATTTTATAAAAGCAAAGTGGTATAATGTGAACTTTCAAAAAGTGGGGATACCATATTGGTTATTAAGCATTTAGGAATTCTTTCTTTCTAGTCCATGATGAGAAACGTACAGAAGGTTTTGTACCATGTGGTCATTTAAGGATTCAGGGGCTTCCCCTGTTGTAATAATGCTATAATCTTCAACATGTAGGTACAAGTGCATCTTGCTGTCCCATGGGCAGTAGATAGAGAAAGAGAGGATGGTGCCTTGTGCAGCCTGCTCTGGGGGTCAGAGATTAAAGTGGCATTCATACAGCACTTCCATTCATAATCACTGGCCACATAACTCAGTTACATGGCCCCCTCTACTGCAAGGATGGCTGGCAAATGTAAACTCCCTTTGTATTATTCACAGGGTCCCTGAGCAATAAGAGATATCAAGATACTAAATAGGAGTAGGAAGCATGGTTTTATGTGTGCAAAGATGTTGTCAGGGAGGCCAGAAGTAGCTGATCAGCCAAAGTTAGGTGCTAGTTGCTGTCTTTCCACACTGGGTTGCTAAAACAAATTTGGATGGCAGCAGTATAGTGCTCTGAGATCAAAGATCTGGAATTATGAGTAGAGATGAAAGGTGTGATTAATAGTGTGCCTCATTGAAACTACATGAAAATATAGGAATTATTATTATTAGTTTAGTAGAGATCACTGTATACTGAGGGTTAGTGGGTCACTACTACATCCTTAGCACCTCCTTCATCACTCTTTATGCTTGTTCATCTCTGGCTTTTTGGTATACATATATGCCCTTAAAGATTTATGCATTAAGACACATTAGACATGTAGGCAGATATCTCTCCTATTCACCTGTTTCTCCCCATACCTAGCTGTGGGTTCAGTTAATGATGAAGTCTAAATGAATGAATTTATGTGGATATGAGGTGTCAAATATGTCTGCAAATGCAGTTACAGTCATCTATTTCAATTAGGTGAGTTTGTTTTCCCTTTTAGCTACAAAGTCTATTAAAAGATCATACTTTTTTTCCTTATTATTTTTCAGAGTTCTAGTACACAGTGTACCTGTAATACAGGATAGTTACTCAGTAATGTTTCTACAGGTGCACATGCTGTACCTATAGTAAGGAATTTTAAATGCATGTTACCCATTTTAGCCTTGTATTCACTTGCTGCAGTCAAATATACAATGTGTTTTTTTTATGGTTTGGCTTTAAGTGTAAAACATAGATTTGTTCTTAACAGCTGATACCCTATATTCTCAGACTGGTTTCTTTCAGACTGTTTATTATTGTTAAACAGAATCATCATCAAATAAAATGAGAACATTACTGATAAAGTGTGTATATGTATGTGTATACGTCAATGTTCAGTAGGTCTTAATCTAAAATAAACACAAAATATTCCTTGGTGTCAGTATTTTTATCTAAGTGGTATCTATAACTTTATTCTTGTGTGTGAATGAACAACAGCACAAAAGTGATTGCACCATGGTTTATAGCTCAATAAATTAGTCTTAGTGTGTGGGAGATTTACTGTATCGATCTCAGTAAGATTCCATAAAAAGGGGGTTACACATGTAGCCTTGTTGCTTTTGAGGCTGCAAACAAAACTGTAAAATTAATAAGCTCAGTTTAATTGCCTTTGTATCTCTGTTGAGAAGAGTATCTAAATAGCACATATATGTGATCATCTCTTATATCTGGGAAAGGAGCAGGGGATAAAACATACCTCCTGTTTAACATGAATAAATTGTCGTTCAAACATAGTGGAAAATGGGTTGATATTACATGTTTTGACTAGCAGATTAAAGGAGTTTATTAAGAAATGTCATATAATTTATTTCATGGATCCAAATTTTAAAAAGCTGTTAACTGTTTCTTAATCTTAAACCTGCTATACCTGCTTTTTCTTTATTTATCTTTCTTTTCTTTTTTTTAAAGTGATGGCCACACTGGTAGAGTGTGGTAGAATGGAAAGAATACAGGATATACGGCACATAGTGTGAATCCAAATACTTGTATAGTCCTCTGTGTACTCTGCATTTAGCAAGTTATTTTGAATCCCCAGTTTTCTATTTTATAAAGCAAAAATAATAATACCTCATTCAAGGTTGCTGAGAAAGTTATAAATTTCCTGGATAATATAGGAAATAAGTATATATTATTCATGCCTACACAAGTTATACATTACTTACATACACACACACACACACACACACACACTCACACTCATATAAATTTCCCTCCTCTCCTTGCCACCATAGAGAGAGGCTAAATGGATTTCTCTCTTGTAATAAGCTTTTTGGTAGATAAAAACAGTCACCCAAAGGGAGCCCTAGAGACTCTTCCAGCAGGCATCCAAGGATCAAGGGCGCTTGATGTCTTGTGGGAAGATTGACAAAGGTTCACTGGTCTCTACACAATCTTGGCTTCTGGGAATTGAGGAAGTTAGTTCTCATTTTGCATTCTTGAAAAAGTTAGAGTTGGCCTTTGTATTGAGTGTAGCCTTATTTTTATTTTTAAGTGTACAATGAGATGGAAGTTTCAGCATCGTAAGAAGCAGAGAGAAATCAAAGATATATTTTAGTATCCTTTTCCTCTCATCCAAGGCAATGTTACTACAAGTTTAAATGTTAACTGTACACCATTTAGCCTTTCAAAGGCTGGTTGCAGGCATGGGCACAGAAGATTTTTACAACCTACAGCCAAGTTTTATCTGTGAATAAAAATAATTTTTTTCATTTTTTTTCAAATATGGACAGATTTTTTTTTTCATGCCTAATTACTATGGCTAGAGTATCCAGTACAGTGTTGAATACAAAGGGTTAAAACCGCATCTTCATTTTGTTGACCTTAAGGGGAAAATTTTAGGCCTTTCATTACTGAGTATAATTTTGGCCATGGGTTGCTTATAAATGCCCTTTATCATCTCTATTTACCATGAAATTTTCTTCTCAGTTTGTTGAATGTATCTATCATGGAAGGGTATTAGATTTCATAAAACCATTTCTTGCATCAGTTGAGATGATTTGTTTTTCCTGCTATATAGTCCTTCAAAATTTTTTAAAATTTGAGTATAGTTGACAATGTTACATTAGTTTTAGGTGTACAGCTTAGTGAGTTGACAAGTTTATGCATTTTGTTATGTTCAACACAAGCATAGCTACTAAAAAATCCATTAAATCGCTATTATAATATTGACTGTATTCCTTATGCTCTGCTTTTTACTCCTGTGACTTACTTATTCCATAACTGGAGACCTCTATCTCCCATTTCTCTTCACACATTTTGCCCGATGCCCTAACCCCCTTCGCTCTGACAAACATTAGTTTGCTCTCTCTCATTATGGTTCTGGCTCTGCTTTTTGTTTATTCTTTTTTTATATTCCATTTATGAGTGGAATTATGTGGTGTTTGTCTTTCTCAGTCTGACCGATAGCATAGTATAATAGCCTCTAGATCCATCCATATTGTCTCAAATGGAACAATCTCATCCTTTTCTATGGCTAATATTCCTCTGTGTGTGAGCATGTGTGTGTGTATGTGTGTATACCAATATATACCATATTTCTTATCATATTGATCTATGTGTCAGTTTTGTGTCAGTACAATACTGTTTTTAAAAAAAGATTTTATTTATTTATTCATGAGAGACACAGAGAGAGAGAGAGGCAGAGACACAGGCAGAGGGAGAAGCAGGCTCCGTGCAGGGAGCCCAATGTGTGACTTGATCCTGGGACTCCAGGATCACACCCTGGGCCAAAGGCAAGGGCCAAACCGTTGAGCCCCAGGGATCCCAGTACCATACTGTTTTGATTACTACAGCTTTGTAGTATATCTTAGTATCCGGGATTATGATACCTACAGCGTTATTCTTTCTCAGGATTTTTTTTTTTTTTTTTTTTTTTTGCTATTTGGAGTCTTTTGTAGTGCAATACAATTTTCTATTGTTCTAGTTTTATGAAAAATGCCATTGGTATTTTGATAGGGATTGTACTGATCTGTGGATTGCTTTGGGTAATATGGACATTTTGACAATATTAATTCTTCCAATGAATGAACGTGGAGTATCTTTCCACTTATTTGTGTCATATTTAATTTTTTTCACTAATGTTTTAGAGTTTCAGAGTATAGGTCTTTCACTTCCTAGGTTAAGTTTATTCCTAGCTATGTTATTGTTTTTGATGCAATTGTAAATGGATTATTTCCTAAATGTCTCTCTCTGCAACTTTTTTTGTCAGTATATAGAAACACTATTGATTTCTGGGTATTAAATTTATATCCTGCCACTTTACTGAATTTTTAAATTACTTCTAGTAGTTTTTGATGAAGTCTTTAGGATTTGCTGTGTGTAGTATCATACCATCTGCAAATTGTGAGAGTTTAACTTCTTTACTAATATGGTGTCCCTTATATCTTTTTCTTGTCTAATGCTGTGGTTAGACTTCTAGTACTGTGTTGGATTAAAGTGGTAAGAATGGACATCCATGTTTTGTTCCTGACATTAGAAAGAAATCTCTCCATTTTATACCATTGAGGATGATTTGCAGTGGGTTTTCAAGTTTGAGGTGAGTCAGGATATACATTGTGTCTTGTTTTTTTTTCTCTCCATTCTTTCATTCTGTGTCTTTTGATTGGAGCATTTAGGCCATTTACATTTAATGTTATTATGGATGACTATATACTTATTGCCATTTTGAAATTTTGTTTTCTAGGAGCACCTGGGTGGCTCAGTCAGATAAGCATCTGTCTTTTGCTCAGGTCATGATCCCAGATTTGTGGATTGAGCCGCACATTAGGCTCTCAGCTAAGCAGGAAGCCTGTTTCTCCCTCTCTCTCTGCTTGCCATCCCCGACTTGTGCTCTCTCTCTTGGTTAAACAAACAAACAAACAAACAAACAAATAAACATTTCTAAAAATTTGTCTTCTGATTGTTTTTATAGATCCTCTATTTCTTTCCTCTCTTGTTCTTTTCCTTTGTGATCAGTGAGTGTTTATATTGTTTTGTTCAGATTTCTTTCTCTTTATTTTTTATGTACCCATCATAGATTATGAGTTTGTGGTTACCACAAGATTCATATATAACATCATAATAAATAAATAGAAGTTCATATTAATTTGATAGTCCTTTAAGTTCAAACACATTCTAAAGAAAACCAAATAAGAAACAAGAAATAAGAAATAAAAACATAAATATAAATATAATACTTTTTTCTTTTCTCCTTTTCTTCTTTTTATACTCCCTTCTCCACATTTTATGTATATGTTTGCATATTTTATATCTTTTTCATATTTTTCTTATGTATAATTATAACCATTTCTTTTCCACTTAGAGAAGTCTCTTTAACATTTCTTGTAAGTCTGGTTTAGTGGTGATAAATTCTTTTATCTTATGTTTGTGGGAAACTTTAGCTCTCCTTTAAATCTGAATGATAACCTTATTGGGTAGAGTATTCTTGGTTGGAGGTTTTTTCCTTTCATCACATTGAATATATCATGTTACTCTGTTCCCTTCCCAGGTTAAGAAGTTTTTGGTTATTATTTCTTCTAATAAGTTTTATACACAATTCTATCTCTCTTCTTCTGAGACCCCTATAATAGGAATGTTTATTCACCTGATGTCCAAAAGATCTCTTATTCAATCCTAATTTTTTAAAATTCTTTTCTCCTTGCTGTTCAGCTTGTGTACTTTCCATTAACTAGTCTTCCAGATCATTGATATGTTCTTCTGCATCCTCTCTTCTACTGTTTATTCTCTCTAGTGTGTTTTTTATTTCAAAAAATTTATATTCTTCAACTCTGGTTCTTTAAAATTTTTTTTTATCTCTTTATTGAAAGTCTCACTGAGTTCTTCCATTCTTTTCTTCAGTCCAGTGAGTATCCTTACAATCCTTATTTTAAATTCTTTATCAGGCATATTGCTTAACTTTGTTTCATTTAGTTCTTTTTCTGAGCTTTTCTCTTGTTCTTTCATTTGGAGCATATTACTTTGTCTCTCCATTTTGTTTGACTCTCTGTGTCTGTTTCTATGAATTAGGCAAAGTGGCTACTTCTAGAGTTGAAGGATGGGTCTTGTGTATAGAGTCCCCTATGTAGACTGTGTACTTGGTGACTTTTGCTGGATGGCTGGAGCTGTGGCTATAGATGCTAGTTACTCTTTTAAACCATGGCTTTTAAAAGAAATAATAATGAAAAATACTAATAATAAAAAAATAAAATAATAAAGAGAAAAACTTTTAAAAATAAAAAGAAGACAAAATGAAGAAGCAAGAAAAAAAAAAAGAATGAGAAAGGAATTAAACCAAAGAGAAAAATAAAATAAGACAAATTTTACCACCCCCCCCCCCCCCCCCCCCCCCCCCCCCCTAAAAAAAACCTCTATGCAACTGTACTTGTTTTCTATGTCTGAGCATACAGGGCAGCTGGGGTGTGCTTGTCTGAAGTGATGAACTACAGAGAAGACTGGAATACCTCCCACAGTGTCCAGACCCTGTTTGGCTTTTCTAAAAGTCCAGTCAAGGTTTTTATTTATTTTTTAAAAGATTTTATTTATTTATTCCTGAGAGACACAGAGAGAGAAGCAGAGACATAGACAGAGGGAGAAACAGGTTCCTCACAGGGAGCCCACTGTGGGACTCAATCCTGGGACCACACCTTGAGCCGAAGGCAGATGCTCCACTGCTGAGCCACCCATGTGTTCCTCAGTCAAGGCTTTTAAATTAAGGTGGGAACATAAACTTGTTTTCCAGTCCCTCTGATCTGAAGAGCTTTCTTGCAGCTCCTCTGCCATTTGGTGGAGTTGTAGTGTTGTCTCTTTTAAATACTAATTGGTCTTTTAAGCCATGGATTTTTTTTTTTTTTTCTGTGCCCAAAGATAAAGAGATCTGTTCCTCTAGCCTTAGAACTATCCTTCCCCACTGCTGTTGGCAACCTAGGGCTGGGGGTTCTCTTTGTTACAATGTCTGAGTCCCTTGCTGTTCTCTTGTTCTCTCAATATTTGGTTGTTTAGTAGCTCTTCAGTCAGCCATCAGTTCTTATTTAGAAGGAATTGTTATATTAATAATTGTAATTTGGTGTGTTCTGTGAAAGGGTCAGCTCAGAGTCTTCCTATGTCATCCTCTTGAACCAGAACCTCTTTTTTCCCCTCTTTATCCTATTCATGTGATATATTACACTGATTTTTGTATGCTCAACTCTAGCGCATTATTTCAAATTCTCAATACTTATTTCAACTGTGGCTGTTGCCATCAGTTGCATTCAGGCTCTGGTTTATTTCATGTAGATACAAATTAATAATGCCTCACTCACACATGATATGAGACCACCTGTGGGAACCTGTTTGGCAATCATACAGGAGCAACCTGGAATTACAGTATAGGTGGCAATATTCAGAATGCCCTTTGGCCTCTCTGGAATGGGAGCCTGTGGATTAATGTTTCCCCTCTTCTTCCTTTGGGGACATGATCCCAAAGTCACTTTCATAGGGCTTTTTAGAAGGTTTTGCTAGGTTAAGCATCCAGTGGCTTTTAATGGCACTGATTTGATTATAAATCATTGTATTTGTTCTCCTTCTGGTTTTACTTCCCTTATCTCTTGATAATGCTTTCTGGGATTACATTCAAATAAGTCACTCACTTTTATTTTTTTTATTTTTTTATTTTTTTAAGTCACTCACTTTTAAACATTTTCTTTGATTCTGATTTTGGAGAAATGAAAGACAATACAGAACCTAAGGAGACTGTTCTACCATCTAGTGACACTGCATGAGATAGAGAGAACTGATAGGACATAGTGCAGCTCTTAACACTTGGTCTCCTGCTTTTAATAGATGTTACAAAATGCTTTATAGTTGTTTGGATTTTATTTTTGAGGACTCTGCTACTGATTTTTAATGTTGATTTTGAGCTTTGAAGTAGTCCCTAAGCTCATTGAAAGTTCTTTGTTTTTCCATTAAATCTTTCTGCTTTTCTCCTTTTGAGTATGGGACAATATTCTACAATAATTGCCTTCATTAGTTAAAAAGAGGTAACTACCTGCAAAGGGAGTAAAAAGGGTGGTTCTTAAGTGTGTGTGTATTAATTAAAAGAATAAATCTCATATTTCTTTTAAACATCATATGTCAGATACTATGCTTAAGTTTAATCCTAGCATCTCTATCATGAAGTAGGTGCTAGTATCCCATTTTAATCTGTAAGAAACTTGATTCCAATTGATACCAGTTCCTCAAAGCTTACTTCTTAACCACTCTTTTAGACATTTTAAAATGTTCTTTCTATGAAAAGTTAAAAATTTAATTATAACATTCAAGAAATGTTTGAATAAATCTTCATGAAAAGCCAACATCCTATGTGAAATTCTATCCCTTTTGAAATGAAAACTCAGGCTAACATAAATTACAGAGGAGTAAATTTTTTTTTTTAAAGATTTTATTTATTTATTCATGAGAGAGACACACACACACACAGAGGCAGAGACATAGGCTGAGGGAGAAACAGACTCCATGCAGGGAGCCTGATGTGGGACTCCATCCCAGGTCTCCAGGACCACACCCTGGGCTAAAGGTGGCACTAAACTGCTGGGCCACCCGGGCTGCCCAAGGAATAAGTTTTTGACATAGAAGATCTGATTTCAGAGTATGATGCTATTTTGATAAAACCTTGAAACAGAGCATAACAAAAAAAAAAATGGACTTTATTCTCTTGGTGGTATATTCAGAGTTTAAAAATCTCAGAGCTGCTCCTGTATCTGCACAGATAGAAACTGGAGATGTTAATTTTTTGTCATTTGGCTTCTAGATGTCCTTGGCGTGTGCACCCCTGTGGAATCCAGTTCATCTCCAATCTGTCAGGAAGTATCAGAGGTGGTTTTGACTCCTTATGTCCTGGGCCTGTGCACAAAATGTGTGAGTACACCAAGATAATGAGGCCAATTTTACTGTTGTCAAGGGTCTTCTAAAATGATTTTTGTAATGGTTCTTGTATTGGAATGAACTTACCCTGTGGTTTCGGGTTGAGGGGGGAAGGGCAATGTTTGATTAAGATTAGAAACCAGCTTTCTTGGAATTGTCTTAGGTATACAGGCTCATTCTTTGCCCCAGAAAGGCTTTGATGGATATGACTTCAAGTTAAATCCAAGAGGTTTACCTCAGTGAGAAACAAAATTCATTATGTTATCAAGTAGTTTTAATATTAGCAAATGATAGATAGATAGATAGATAGATAGATAGATAGATAGATAGAATAGTCTATTTATATGAACGTGTATAGGAAACTTGCCCATTGCATACTAGCATTGCTTTCATCTAGTTTTTAAGAATTTAACATATTATGAATTACTTTTCTTTGCTCTTGAGGCTATTATCCTCTCAAAAGAAAACCAACTTTGGAATGTTTTCTGGTTAAGCTAGTGATCACATCCACAATTTAGAACTTTCAATGCTTCCGGAAATTAATTTTAGAATTGTGTATATTTGTACCATGTGAACATTGTACAATTGGTTATTTTTTGCTTTGGGATGGGCTATTTGGGATATATAAAATGATTATTCCTGTTGAGAAGAAGATTAAATTTTATGCTTTTTATTTATAGGGATTCAGACGATGATTTCAGACATAGTTTTGTGAATTTTGAGCCAATTATTGAGTTTTCATTGCATTGTGAGCATTTGCTTAGTTTGCTATAAACTGGAAAGGGGCTTAATAATAACCTAGTCAAATTTATTTAATTTAGGAAAATGGCATGATTTGACTAATTCTATGTAAAGTTAAAGAAATTGATTTTCAAAATAAGGGGTTGCTTTTTGTTTTTACTAAATAAATCTATTTCATTTCTTAGCAGGACACTGAACCTCTTGTGCCTTCCTGGCCCACAATGTGACTTTCTGTCTTTCTCCTTTTGACTTACCCAAAGCAGAAGGCCAATTTCCTATAGCAATCAGGCTTCCTGATAAAGTATGAATTTATGAGCCAGTATGTTTGAAACACTTTGGGAAGATTTGAGTTGAGGCTATCCTGAGGTGAAGAAGAAAGTGTTTCTTTTTATTCTTGCAGACTCTTCCTGTAGGAATAAAAAAGTAATCAAGGGCTTTTAATTAAAGAACAATCACTGTGTAGCTAAGTAGGGAAGTTTTCCGTGAAATCTTGTCCTATTTATATTGCTTATGTTTTATTGCACATAACCAATTAGGGATTGTTGCAGGGAATAGGTAGCCACTCAAACTAGTTCAGGTTAAAGTTTTATTGTTAGACTTCTGGGGAGAACCAGGCAACCTAGCAGTTATAGCTATAATTTTAATTTCTAGCCAGTTTTTATTTTAGGAGGAAGGTTAAATATAACAGTTCATTCTTGTAGTTTGCTTTACACCTTTAAAGACAGAGGCACATCTATGTCATTTATTTCAATGAAGAGAATCAGGTACAAATGACATCTCCAACAAATAACAGTCCTTTCTACATAATCTAGCTGTCATTGAAGAAGTATGTCAGTGTATTTGAAGAGCTTTTAAAAATAAATCAATTAGCAAATCTTTGTCAATAGAATTGATTTTAAATATTTTCTTTGAGTTTCCTGCAACCATCCTTTAAACATTAAAAAAGTGATGGAGAGATCCCTGGGTGGCGCAGCGGTTTGGCACCTGCCTTTGGCCCAGGGCGCGATCCTGGAGACCCGGGATCGAATCCCACATCGGGCTCCTGGTGCATGGAGCCTGCTTCTCCCTCTGCCTATGTCTCTGCCTCTCTCTCTCTCTCTGTGTGACTATCATAAATAAATAAAAAAATTAAAAAAAATAAAATAAAAAAGTGATGGAATTTTTTCTTTTAGATCAGTCAGTGAACATACTGAATGAGTTGAGTTTCCATCTCTCTCCCTTTAATAATCTGTGTTTTCTCTTCAACTATTACCCCTTTCTATCAGATACATAAAAATTTGAAAAATTTCCATAATTATCTTTTATTTTTCATATTTTTCAGAAACCTGGCTCCCATTGAGATTCCAGAATCTACATTCTTGTTTTTCTCTTTCATGCTAGAAGATTTCTACACGTTTGGTGACCCTTGGCTATCTTTCTATATTTAAGAGTAAGGGCCTTGTATTTATTTGGAAAGCCTATTTATAATAGAAATGTATTAGCTGGTGAGGTTTACTACCATGTAGTAACATAGCTTTCTAATTGAGAGATCCTAAATCTCATATTTTACATATTTTCTTTTCGCCTTTCAGTTTGTTTAGAGAGGACTTCTCCAATTTTATGCTCGGAGGATAAGAGCTGTAGTCCTTGTTTTGGATGCTGAGGCAGAAAATGACCCACAATTCTCACTATTCAATATAGGGCTTTGCACTTCATCTCCTGTTAGTCAATAGAACATCTCACCTTGTCATTCAGTATACAAACTTCTATAGTATATACCTCTGATCTTCTGTTGAGGTAAGGGAAGGGATATAGTGTCTAATTATTTCTTAGCTAAACATTCAAGTAATCCTCTTGTTTTATTCATACATCCTTTCCTCATTATGTTAATGATTAATTAATTAATTAATTGATTAATCACTTTCTGTGATATCTGGTGTTTCCATAGCTTGAGAGTTTTGGGATTTCTGGTAGAATTGCAAGCTTCATATTGGCCTCCTTCAATTTAGGATGAGATTTCAACTTTATCTGCTAAGCAGTCACTATTCATCCATCTGTCTTCCAACATTTCAGAAATGTTTTTGATATTGTTTATCTGATAACTTTTCCTCTCCTGTTTTTTCATCTTTATGGGTTTATAAGTTTTAAAATTCTTTCACATTCAGTTCAGTGTGGTTTTGTAAGGATGAGAAATAAATATATGCATATGCATCCACTGTGATGCTTAATCAGAATTTTGTAAGATATCTTAAAGCAGTACATGTAAAAGATAGTGACACCTCCACAGTGTGACATTAACACTATTTGAAATATTATCAATTTATCACTATAATATCTGCAAGTTAAAGAGGACACAAATACTATGAAAGCATAAAGCCCTGCTTTTTCCAGGTTTCATGCTGTTTTCTCAGTAGAACTAATTCACCTGAAACCTTTACAGAGCCTCCTGCCTGAGTTCTCCAGTTTTACTTTGTAGATCTTTCTGTTGTAATACTTACTACATTTTCCTCTGTTTATTTATCTTTTTACTCACTAAGCTCTAGCTACTTGAAGGCAAATATTAAATCTTATTCATCTTTGTACTTCCTGGGTTTAGCATAGTGCTTGCTTTAAATGTAGTAGGTGGTCCTCCATATGTGTTTACTGAAAAATGTTGAGGGAATATGTAAATAATGTCTCCACATTTTCAAGGAACTCGTAATATGTCATATCTAAAGTAATTACTCTTCAGGTTTTTCCCCTTCTCCCCTTTCTACCTGCCCAACAGGTAGAAAGATATACTTGCCAGCAAGCAAGATATGCTTTTTCTCATTACTTGACCTAAGTAGATATGGATATATTTCAATATATTTCTATTCTCTGCTTAACTTTTACAACTTAAGTGAAGCTGTTTAATCATTTGAGACATTTTACTTATCAAAACTATTTTCTGAGAATAGTTATTGAATGAGGCAACACAGTTTTTTATATGGGTTGGCCATTTATTGGAATTTTTGCCTATTAAGTCAAGAGTTACTTACTGCCTTTTTATGGCTGAGTAATATTCCAGTGTGTGTGTGTGTGTGTGTGTGTGTGTGTGTGTGTGTGTATACAACTTCTTTATACATTTATCAGTTGATGAACATTTGGGCTCTTTTCATAATTTGTCTGTTATTGGTAATGCTGCTATAATAAGCATCAGGGTGCATGTGTCCCTTCAAATCAGTATTTTTGTATCTGGTAGGTTAGGGGGATGGGTTAAATGGGTGGCAAGTATTAAGGAGGGCACTGTGATGAGCACTGAGTATTGTATGTAAATGATGAATCACTAAATTCTGCTCCTGAAACTGATAGTACACTATATGTTAACTAACTAGAATTTAAATAAAATTTGAAAGAAAAAAAGAGTTATTTACTGCTTATGTATTATTTATTATTTTCAGGACATTGTACTGAATACTGTTTAAAAATCAAAATGAGTAAGAAAAAAATCCTGCCATTAAGAAGCTTATACTATAAGTGAAAAAAAAATAGAATGGTATTCTATAAAAAGGTAAAAAATAGTGAATGGTCTAGAATTCAGAAGAGGGAAAGCATAGAAATATATGGAATCATGAAAGGTGTTTTAAGGGAAAGTAACATTTCAAATTATGCTTTGACGAATTGTGGAAAGGAGAGAGAACCCAAATGAGAGGTTTGAGAAAGTAGAGTTAAGAGGCACGAAAAATAAAACCTAGATATGTTTTGTAATAGGAAATAACTAGTTCATTTAGCTGGAGAGTAGAATATAAGGATATATGGAAGAAAGAGCTAGAAAACATAGGCTGAGCCATTTTGTAGAGGACTTTGAATGTCAGGCTAAGGTATTTTTGCTCAGTGAAGTAGTCAACAGGGAGACACTGAGAATCTGAAGCTTGTAATATTTGAGTTCTAAAAATACAAGTGAAGCAGATGTATCAGAGGAGGAGAAATGGGAGGAGAGACCCATTACAAAGCTACTTTTGTAGCCTGGGTAGAAAAATTGATCTTTGGAAAAGAATGAAGACAATAAGAATAGAACATAATTTCTTTATATCTTCATGAATATATATTTAAAGTACTATTCAGTTGTGTACTTATCAATTGTCTGTCCTCTCCTACTAGAATGTAATCTCCTTGAGAGCAGGGGGGTTTGTTTCTCCCTTTCAGATCTGATTTGCAATGCCTGGAATAATGCCTGCAATATTGTATTTGCTCAGGAAATGCTTCTGTAAGGAATTAAGGAGATAGATAATTAAAAAAGAAAGAGAAGTAAAATCAAATAGGTCTTTTTCAGGTGCATGAATTAAGTGAAATACATTCAAATAGGTCAGTAATCCCAATTAATGAAAACAGAGTGAACTCTGCAATTAAAAGACAGAAATGGTCAGATTGGATTTTTAAAATCCCAGTTGTATGCTATCTAATGATTCATACTGAAAACATAAAGACACAGCAAAGATGAAAGTAAAAGGATGGAAAATTTATCCAAAATAAATACTAATCAGAAGAAAGCTGTAACGGTGCCATTATTATACAAAATAGATTTTAAACTAATGTTAAGTGGAACATATAAATATATATGTTTATATATTTAAAAATTACATATACAATAATATTATTAAAAATATATAAAGCATAGCAATGCCTGTGTGGCTAAAGCAGTTAAAGCGTTTGATTCTTGGTTTCGGCATAGGTCATGGTCTCGGGGTCCTGGGATCAAACCTTCTGTCAGGCTCTGTGTTCAGTGTGGAGTCTGCTTGTCCTCTTCTTCCCCCTCTGCTTCCCCTCTGCTCCTCCTGTGTTCCTCCTTGCACTCTCTTTCTCTCCAAAAAATTAAATCTTTAAAAAATTATACACACACACACACACACACACACACACACATACATATTTAATAAATGGATAGAACTACATGGAAGATCAACAAACCCACAATTCAGAGATTTTAACATATTTGTTTCAGTAATTTACACAACCTTCATCTAATAGGTCTATATAGAATTTACATTTTCTTTTCAAGGACTAAAGAAATATTTAGGCTGAGTGGAAAAAAGAATGTATTGCAGGGTGGAAGAAAAGAATGATAAGCAAAGATGAAAAAGAAAATGGCTGACACAGATGGGCATTGATTGGGAATGAGAGCGGGGAGAGTCAGGCCTACAGGGGCCTGGCTGAAGAGCATCTGATATGAGATTGAAGGTTTCACATTGAGGAGAAGCACAATGAGACTGTTTAAGAAGGTCATGTAAGGAGAATGTAGAGGAGTAGAGAGTGGAATATGGAATGATGAGTGAGCAGGAAAGCTGGGATCAAGGAGACTAGTTAGGAGTTTAGGTATGAGCCAATGAGACCCTGAATTAAGGCAGTATGAGCAGAGATTCGAGGGGCAGATTCAGCTTTGGTCAGTGTTGTGGAAATGGAACTGTTAGTACAGAGACTTATTGAAGGGGAAAATATCAGTATGACTCTCAAATTTCTGGCATGGGTGGATGGTAATGCCATTCACCAAGACAGGATCTATAACAGGAGGGCTGATTTCAGGGAATATACCTATGACACTTCTGGTTTATAGTAAATTTTTATTTAAAATTAATTTTGTAATTTAAAAATGCCTAGGAGAGTACAGCAGTAGAAAATGTCATACTCTCTTATTGAGTTTTCTATCCCCTCATGTAACCAGGTAACATGACGTCTCTGAATTAAGAGTATAAATATCGCTTGAGAGACCTTTACCTCCAGTTGGCAGATCTGAGGCTAAATCCTGACTCTGCCTTTGCTCTGAAATCTTGTTTATATCTTATGTGCTAGTGCATGTGATTACGTCTTTTTGTTAAACATTTTAGATAACTTCCTGGATCTAGGAGATTTCATAATTCATGCCTTAACACCGTAACTCTAAAAAACATCCCAATTGATTTCTCTCAAATATGCATGAGCTAAACCAATGAGCGTGTGTTACCTCTGCTGGGTTCAATGCAGTTCCAGGAGCATTTGATGACATGTTTCAAAATCTCTTCATATTTCACATTCTTTCCCTATTTTAAGAACTAACCTTTAAAATGTAAAAGACTAGTCAGTAATCACAGTGATGATGATGACGGTGATAAAAGTAGAGAGCTTCTATAGCTCAAGTTAAACATTTGAAATGTAATTCTTACAATGACATCACATGACAGGTGTTATTAGTCCTATTTTATATTTGAGGAATTGATAATCTGAGAAGTTAATTTTATAGAGGCTGTATGCAGCAAGCAAAGGTTAAAGCTGGAGTATAATTCCAGCTTTCTGATTTCAATATTTGAATTCCTGATTATTGTACAAATTATATGGACTTAGATTTGATGAATCCAAAAAAAGTTATAAAGTTCCTTCCTGTATTGAAAGTATGTCTGCTGCCTTGGGTTCCTCAGGCAACATGGTATATTTCTTATAAAGCAGGCAGTAATTTTGAAGCTCATGCAGAGAAAAAAGTTGTGTCTATTGTGGTAGATAAAAATGGTCAGCACAAATGTGTTTATAATATTTAACCCCTTTCATAAATATATATTTTCCTCATCTTTTCATTAATATAATCACTTAAAAAGATTTAGTAATTATGTTAGTAATTAGATTATTAAGATTTAGTCATTTGTTTTAAAGTGGTAAACTGTGGCACCATAGTATGCCTTGAAAGTTTCTAAGAGATAAATTCTATGTTGATTCTCAGCACTGAATCAAATTGACTTTAATGATGTCTGTTTTAAAGTGTTCAATTATGTATACATGTTCTTAGAAAGTCAATGACTACATATTTTCGAAGGTGCTTGAAGAATTTGATATAATTACCACTAAATGATAAGATTTTCCTAATAATGACTTTAGTGGATGTCATAGCTGTGTTGAGGTCTGTGTCAAATCAGAGTCAGCTTTTGAGAGTCCAATAGCCCATTTGTTTCATTTTGTAAAATTAAAAATCATCTACCAATTGTCCTTAGCCCTTCCCATGTTCTGTGAGATCATATGGTATAGTTTTGCTTAATATCAGTATTAGTAGCAATAATAGTAAGAGTTTACACTAGCTATGTACCATGTGCCAAGAATTGTGCTAAGTAATTTATATGTTCTTCTTACCTTATCTAGCATTTGGTGCTAGCTATAGTTATCCCTATTTTAGAAATGAAGACCGCGAGACTCAGAGAAATGAAATAACTTGCCCAAGGTCACACAGACAGTATATATGAGAACTTGGATTTGATCACATATTCTGCTAAAGTGCGTTCAAAGACTCTGTAAATGGAATTTGCAGTTTCCAAAAGCAGTGGAAGCAAACAGAACGCCTGTTTGTTTCTGTGGCCTGACACCTGGGTCATCATTCGTGACAGTTTGACACACACTTACTGATTCCGAGTGTCGGTTGAGAATGGCTGATGCAATGGCCCCACAGCACTCACGTTTGTTGGAAAATTCCACGTTGATCTTTATTAAAAAAACAGTTGCCTAAGCTTCCAAGGTTGGCTTTTTCGGTCACGGTGCATACTCTGAGTGTTGGGGAGTCAGCATGCCTGAGGTGTGAAGATGATGATGTACTTCCTATAGGCATGAAGGCACTCAGAAATAAAGCAAGGCCATCGAACTGTCATTTGTTGTTCTTCCTATTCATGCTTTTAAAAAAGAAACTAAGGTCAATTAACTGGGAAGCTTAACCTCTCTTAGCTTGTCTTTCTTTGCGTAGGCTTTTGCCTTTTAAATAAATCATTTTTCTCTTCTCTCCCTCCCCACCCCCTATCCATTTTGAACACGTTCTTGGATTTCTCATGCTGGGCCTAAGGAGCAGACTGCTTATATTCAAGAATGATTTGGAGGGGATAAAGTGTGCAAGATTTTGAATTCTTGCCATAAGTCCCTGGCAGACAGCCAGGCAGCCTCAGAGGAATAAGGCTAATGAAGGGAGGGTAAAGAAGATCCGGGAGTGCGGCTGGTAATGCAGTATTCATTTAATTGGGAGCAGGTACCGGTGCAAACTTCTCCATTTTAATTGGAAAAAGGGAAGGGGATTGTTAAGGAAGAAGGAAAAAAGAATGCATAAAGTTTTCAAGCTGAGGAGCCAAAGGCAGCCCTGTCTATGCCAGAGAAAGAACTCAATTTAGGGCAATTTGCTCTGCAAGCTGGGCTGTAGCCTCCCCTGGGAATAGGGATGAGGAAGAAAATGAAACCAAAAGAGAACTTGATAAAATCACCTAGCACAGACAATCTCAGTAGAATAGGTTTTACTGAGTTAAATCTGCCCCAATCAATATGATTCTTTTCATATAAGTTACAAATAAAAAGCCACAAGATTACAATAAAAATCGAGACTCCAGCGATGCTGATGTTGCACCTGGGAGTCTTAAGAACTTGTTATGGAATATATGTTTTTGCAACTATAATGTTTGTTTTTCTTTTCACCCTGGTCACTCGAATCGACTCTTTGCTTTCCCTCCTCATCCGTCCAGTTTTCTATATTGTTTTAAAAACCATTGGAGGAGCTCTTTCTGCTTAGTTTCTCTTGCACTGGAGGTTGGAGAGCGGTGGTTTCTTTTTGTCTTGAAATGTGTTGAATTGAACATGGGACTGAGTTCTCATGCTAATGATAAACAGAGACTTTTTCCTATTGCACATTTTATGACATAGTACTCATAATGTTAAGGTATTAGTAAAACAATAAAAGAGGCGGGGTTTCATACAAAAAGAGAAAGCAATGCTTTTTTGATGCACATGAGATACTATTAGAATAAAATACAGATCCTGTAATTTCATGTTCAGTAAGCATCAGTTCTTAATAATCTTTGACTGTATCATATAAATGAGAGTTTTAAGCAGCTGATGGTTTTAATGGGATAACTATAATTTTGATTCTTCCTGAATAAGGAGGCGGAAGACCAAGCAAAACATTTTGGTCTTTCTGCCAATGCGGTTGAGTTGACTAATCAGCAAACTTGGAGAGAGGAGTCCTTTTTTTTTTTTTTTTTTTTTTTTTTTTTTGGAACCTTTATTTTAGTACATAAAATACACTTTTATGTACTAAAATAAAGAATATTTATTTATAAGGAGCTTATTTAGAGCTTAAGTTTCCTGGCAAATCTATATTATTAAATCTCTTTAAAATTATTCATAAGGGGTAGTAAAGAGAAGATGATGGTGCTTTGTTTGGATAGATTCTACCTTACATATGTTATAAATATTTGGAGTTGGTACACCTGATGGAGAAGAAGTGACCATGAGCATTTTATCTCTTTGACAATTTTCCTTGTGAAGTGGGGAATTTTTTTAAAATTTTTATTTATTTATGATAGTCACAGAGAGAGAGAGAGAGAGAGAGAGGCAGAGACATAGGCAGAGGGAGAAGCAGGCAGGCTCCATGCACCAGGAGCCCGATGTGGGATTCGATCCCGGGTCTCCAAGATCGCTCCCTGGGCCAAAGGCAGGCGCTAAACCGCTGCGATCCCGAGGTGGGGAATTTTTGCGGTTAAATGCTAGTGGACTGTTGCCTGCTTATTTGACTTTACATCAATTACTAGAAATATCAGATTAGAAGTGAAGAGATTTTCCGGACAGAATAGAGCAACATCTCAAACTGTGGGTGCAATGAAAACCCCAGTTATTCTTTTTTCTTTTTCTCAATACCATGCTGGATAAACAAATTAATCTATGCACCAAAACTATTTATAGAGGACCTCTGTGCTAAGCACTATAGAAGACACAAAGATGAAAACAACACAGACTCTGTCATCAGGAAACTTTCTTTCTAAATGAGAAAGCCAGACTAAAAAGTACAAAGGCCAAGTACAAAATCAGCAACAGAAGAAAAGGTGTTCCCAAACAATATATAGTCCGTGAAGTCTCAACCATTTTTTTTTTTCAGTTTGCAATGCAAAATATCTGAATATGGACAATTGATGCCATATTTTCGGAGAAGCAGTAGATCCACTACCTGATTTGTTGAAAGCTGTGAAAAGTTTATAGAACTGTTGGTACTTGACCTGGTTTGTATTTAGAAGGGCAGGTGAGGATGTGGGAAGTTATATACCAAGTTCAGGAAATGATATACTTTAATCAGAGGTAAGGAACTGGGAGGAACAAGAGTAGCAAACATATTTGAGGAACACTGATTATAGCAGAGTCTTTTAGAAAATTAATGGGAATCAGTTGAGGCCAGATTTTTGAAGGTTGTGATTAGAATGTTTTCCTTTTTTTTAAAGATAGATTTATTTATTTATTTATCTATCTATCTATCTATCTATCTATCTATTATTTATTTATTTATTTATTTATTTATTTATTTATGATAGAGAGAGAGAGAGAGGCAGAGACACAGGGGGAGGGAGAAGCAGGTTCCATGCCAGGAGCTGATGTGGGACTCGATCCCGAGACTCCGGGATCGCACCCTGGGCCCAAGGCAGGCGCTAAACTGCTGAGCCACCCAGGGACCCCTAGAATGTTTTCTTTATCTTATAGTACAGAAATATCTAAAAAAAATGTTTAAAGGATGAAAGAGTTCTTTGAGGAAGACTGATCCAAATAGCAGCATATGGTATAAATTAATGGTATGGTAGGCCTCACCTGTGTCCCGCAATTCCATATTTTCTGATATGACCAAATCTTTTTTCTCTCCCATGTTCTTTTCCATTCTGGAGTCTCTGCCCACTGTACTTCTTCATAGAGGTGCACCTTCTGACTAGGCTTACAGGTGCCCTCCTATCTTCCTCAGGTGCAGCTGCCCACAAAGTTGCCAGCCATGAGTGCCACAGAAACAGAGTGGAGGGAAATACCAGAGAGAAAGGCTTTTTCCCAACTCAGAATTTCACTTGTGCCAAGAATTACACAGACTCTCATGAAGACATTCCAGCAGTTTCTGTCTTGTAAGTCCTCTAAGAATCAGAGTAAATCTCTCATAAGACCCTTCTGTCACCTTCCAACCTTTACCTCTGGAACCTCTGGAATCAGGTGCTCTCATTTGGATGGATCATGCAGGAAAGTGATGCCATCCCCTGTGCCATTATTCTTGTCTTCCCCAAGTTAGTAGTTAGTAGTTCCTAACCCCATATAAATGAATCTCTTCTCCCTCAGTCATAAAACAGTATGTCCGTAAGAATCAATGGTTATACACAGGGGCTGGTGTGTATTTAATATGAGTAGGTAGGTGGGAGAAGGGGTCTTTTCTACAGCTCAGCCACTCAAGGTGCTTTGTTTGGCTCTGTAATCTACTATTTATGTGACATGGGTTGGCTTCTGGAAAAATAGTGAGTTAAAGAATCTGCCTTCTTCTCATGCCCACTGCTCTTTTTATACACCTAGTCTCACTGGAGCATATTTTATTTTATTTTAGATTTTATTTATTTCTTCACGAGAGGCATAGAGAGAGAGAGAGGCAGAGACATAGGAAGAGGGAGAAGCAGGCTCCCTGTGGTGAACCTGATGACGAGACTCGATCCCAGGACCCCGGGATCACAACCTGAGCTAAAGGCAAATGCTCAACCACTGAGCCACCCAGGTGCTCTGGAATATATTTTTAAAAGATGCAAGCAATTAGAATATTTTTGAAGGTGGCTAGGGCTTTTCAACTGTTGGTTGTTTTTGTAGTTATCCACTGTAGCACCTTTTTGTTATCTTCAGGTGAAAGGGACTGAAGATCTTTCTGCCATGACATTTCTCAAAATATGCTGCATAGATTACCACCTACTTCATCCATGTGTTAGATAATGCTATTCAGATAATTTGGGCATATTACTGTAAAAAAGAGGACCTACAAGAAGTAAATTTATAAGAGGTAAAATTATTTTTAGGTATATTTTTATATTGGGAAAATGTTTTAATTTCAGTAGTACCAGTGTCACAGCTGAATAGCTATTAGAAAAATGCATTAATGAAAAACCTATTTGTGGATTAATTATGGATGAGAATTTCTTTATTAGTTTACATATGGCCTTGTGTCTTTTGAAAAACTAATTTTATACAAATTTTAATTGAAGATGTATCTGCTGGGGAGTACATACTTATGAAATACAATATTTTCTTTCTTGGAGACAGCACCAATGACTATACTAATATAGAAAGAATCAAGTTTAAGTGTCAAAAACAAGTTATGCCATTGATTTTGTTAAACAATACAAGATTCAGATTCAACTAATGTTTATGGAGTCCCTAATTTGGCCAGATATTGTACTATTATAGGTATCTATTATTTAACCTCTAATTCTTCAGAGTTAGAAATGAACTTGGTGTTCTTATTCACATTTTACAGATAAGAAATGTGTGGTCTGAATAAGTTAGATGGTGACTCCGTGTCTAGTGGGTAATAGATGTGGGACTTGAAGCCAGGGCTCCCTGATGCCAAGGAGGAAGTTAATTAGTGACTTTGCTGTTATTAAATTTATGACCTCAGTCCAACTTCTCTTTACTCCAAAATCTACAGTATATTTCTAGTTAACTGAAGAGTGAAGATTCTTGTGGGTTACTACATGTATTTGGTGGATGATGACAATATATGAGAAAGTATTTCTACTTCTGATAGGAATCTTTCTTTAATAAAGGAATAGTGATGTGCTAACCAAATGGCACATGCTTCCTTTTTCATTGTTCTTAGTTAGGTGCTAAGAGACTGTTAATTAACCTGTCTATAATTATATTATGATGCCTTAGATAGTTTTGTGCAGCTTAAAATAATTTCTAAACTCTTCCAAGTTAATGCTTTTTTAAGGTTATTAATGCTAAATGCTTTTTAAAAATTTCCAAGTTGTTATTTTGAAAAAATTTCAACTTATAGGTAAACTAAAAAAAATATTATGAGCACATATGCTCTTTATCTAGATTCACTAGTTGTTAAACAACTTACTACATTTGTAATCTCCCTCTCATATTTGTAGATACATATTTGCTGAACCATTTCAAAATCAGTTGCAAATATCATAGTTCAGCCCTAGATGCCTCAACATATAACTCCTCACGAGGACATTCTTCTTCATTACCTTACTGCTGTCACACCCAAAATATAGAACATCAGTGTAAGAATATTACCTGACATCAACCCATATCAAAAATTTCCCAATCATCCACTTAATATCTCTCATAGTTATTTTTTGATAAGGTCATGATTCAGTTTTTCAATTTCATTTTCTATATTTTGATAAAACTCATGATTCAATCAGGGATTATTCAGTACATTTAGTTATATTAATTTCTTTAAATTTAGAACAGTTCCTCTCTTATTTTTCATTACTCTGAGACTTTTGTTTTTTAAGTCCAGGCCTATTTTGTTTAATTTCCTACTGACTATTTCTATATTACTGGAACCAAGTTAAACGTTATTGTCAAGAACACTACACAGATGATCCTCAGTGTATTAAATCAGGAGACATATAGTAACTGACTTTTTTCGTTATTGGTGGTGCTAACTTTAATTATTTGATTAGGGTGGTATCGGAGATTCTTCTACTGTAAAGGTATCCTTTTCTCTTGCAATTGATAGATAACTGTGGGTGATACTTTAAGATTATATGAGTATCTTGAACCAAAATTTCATTCAATATTTTTAGCATTCATGCTGATCTGGTTGAATCAGTTATTACATTTGTGCTTGCAAAAGGATGATTTTCTATTTATATCATTCATTTTACATTTATTAATAGACCTCCTTTATGAAAGAATGTTCTCCTCTTCCCCATCTCTTTTGTTTCACTTCCTTGCTTTCTGACTCAGCAGGATATTACAAGTTCTTATACAAGTACCTTATATTTTTCATGCCCAAGACCTGGAAGCAACCATTTTTCTAAAGATCCTTAGTTCCTTTTAGTAGGGAATTGAATTTAGAAACCAGCATCTGGGTTCACGGTGTGGATATAATTTCTCTGCACCTCCAGGATACAAAATAAACAATAAAATACATATACAGAGAAGCCCACTTAATGTGTATCTTCTTTATTTTTATCATTCATATACAAAAGATAGTGAGATATATATTTTTTCATTTAACAATATATATGGAAGTCATTCCTTATCAGTTGATAAACATCTTCTCAGTCTTTTTGTGTAGCCTACGTGGTACTCCATCATTTGAATATACAGTAGTTTATAAAAATCTATTGCCTACTATTGCAGGGCATCTAACTTGTTTTCAATATTTTGCTATTATAATTAATGTCCCAGTAAATGTTACCTGTGTTTTTTATAGTATGGAGAATAGCTCCTCAGAGTAAATCTCCAGAAGTAGAATTGCTGAGTCAAAGGAAATATTTGGTTTTGCTACATATTGCCAAATTCTCCTTCATCAGGGTGGCATAATGTTATGTTCTCACCAGCTATGTATGAGAATATGTTTCTTCACAACCTCAATAACAAGCTGTATTGTCAAGCTTTGGATTTGTGTCAATCTGATAAGTGAGAAATGGTCAATAAGTAAGTTTTCATCTGCATTTTTTAATAAATTAAGTGACCTTGAATCCTAAGAATCATTTATATATATATTTTTTCCTATGAAGCATATATTCTTGTCTAGTAGCTCATATTTTAGAGTTTTATATTTTTGGAATACCTTTTATCTATAATATGTGCTGCAAATAATTTATCTAATTTTGAAACTTTAAAAAATTTTGATAATGGTGTTTTTTGCACATGTAAAGGTTACCTTAAAATGTTTTATGTAGTTCAATTCATCTCTTATTATATCAGGATTTTAGTCAGTTAGAAAGGCTCTCCCCATACTGAAGTTATAAAAGAATTTCATCCATGTTCTGTTCTAGTATGTATGGTTTCACTTTTTTATTTAGTTAATTGATCCATTTTTAGTTCTGGTATTTTTTGAATATATATATGATATTTTCCCCAAAAATCCATTGTATTAATACATTTTATTTAAAAGTACCTTTTCTTCAGTGATTTGAAATACCAGCTTATTATATATTAAATTTACATATGTACCTAAGTCTCTCTCCATACTTTCTATTGCATTCCATTCATATTTTCATAGTACCCTGTCTTAATTTTTTATGTCTTAATATTTAGTTGGGCTAGGTACCCTCTATTGCTTCTTCTAAACAGTTTTTTTCTAGCTCTTTCATCATGATTATTTTCCTATAAAATTTTGAAATGCACTTATCTGGCTGCTAGTATTCTTTTTTCTGGCTGCTGGTATTTTCATGAAATCATGTTAAGTTTATAATAACTATGGTGAAAATTGACATTTTCATAATGTTGACTAATACTATCCAAGAATAGGGATACTTTTCCATTTGTTTAAGCCTACTTTTCTGTCTTTCAGAGTATTTTAAGATTTTTTCAAACATGTTTTTCAAATATCTTGTTAAAGTATTCTTAAGTGCTTAATTTATTATGGTGGCCATTATAAATAACATTTTCTTCCATTCTACCTTACAATAATTTGTGTATATGAGGGACATCAATTTGTGTATATTATTTGTCTTTCTACCATACTTAATTCTTTATTTTTGGTCTTAGTTTAATCATTGAATTCTTATGGAGGTTTACATTTGTACTATTATGTCTTCTTTAAATAAGCTATCTTAATTCTTCTTATGTTCCTAAGTGTTTATTCTTATGTGATGTAATTAATTAATGCAAGGTTAAAATTGGAGATAGTGAACTTTTTTGCCTTGTTCCTGACCATAGATGGAGGGAATGTTTTTAGCATTTCCTGTTAATTCAATAAGCTAGATACTGGCTTTAGGATATCTATCTATCTACATATATATATTATATATATATATTCTCTATATATAATATATATGGTAAATATCAATTTAGTAAATTGTGTTTTCTTAGAGAATTATCCATTTCATCTAAATTTTCAAGTGTATTTGCATAGAGTTGTACAAACTAGTAAATTACAATTTTATAGTTTATTTCAATGGGTATTTTCTCCTCTGTAGTTTATTATTTGGTGTATTTGTGTTTCCTTCTTTGTGATTCCTCTATTGTTAATTTTTATTAAAAATACAAACATTTCTAAAAAAATAAAATACAAACATTTCTAAAAAAATAAAAATACAAACATTTCTATTTTCTGTTTTCTAATTTTAAAATCTGCTTTCATTATTTTATTCCTTTTTTGGATGCCTTTTTGATAATAGTCATTCTAACAGATGTGAGGTAGTTTTGGTTTGCATTTCCCTGGTGATGAGTGACATTGAACACCTTTTCATGTGCCTGTTGGCTATCTGTATGTCTTCTTTGGGAAAATGTTTATTCAGATCCTCTGCCCCCTTTTTTTTTGTCTTGTTTTTATTTGTTTGTTTGTTTCTCTGCCCATTTTTAAATTGGATTGTTTGCTTTTTTACTATTGAGTTCTTTATGTGTTTTGGCTATTAACCCATTATTGAATATGTGATTTGCAAATATTTTCTCCCATCAGTGCGTTGCCTTTTCATTTTGTTGATGGATTATCTTGCTGTGGAGAAGCTTTTTAGTTTCATGCAATCCCACTTGTTTATTATTGCTTTTGTTGCCATTGTTTTTGGTCAGATCCAAAAAATGATTGCCCATACCAATGTCAAGGAGTTTACCGCCTATGTATTCTTCCAGGAGTTTTATAGTTTCAGGTATTGAATTCAAGTCTTTAATTCACTTGAATTAATTTTTTTGTGTGTATGGTGGAGAAAGTAGCTCAGTTACATTCTTTTAGATGTGACTATTCAGTTTCCTCAGCACCATTTATTAAATGGTGTCCTGATCATCATATGGTTTTACTTATACGGGGAATATAAGAAATAGTGAAAGGGATTATAAAGGAAATGAGGGGAATTGAGTGGGAAAAATTAGAGAGGGTGGCAAACCATGAGAAACTCCTAACCTCTGGAAACGAATAAAGGATTGCAGAAGGTGAGATGAGTGGAGGGTTGGGGTAACTGGGTGAAGGGCATTGAGGAGGGCACTTGATGGTTTGAGGACTGGGTGTTATACTACATGTTGGCAAATCGAACTTCAGTAAAAACAAATGAAAAAAAAATAAAGACACTGTCCTTTTATCCTTGTATATTCCTGGGTTCTTTGTTGTAAATTAATTGACCATATATGGATGGGCGTATTTCTGGGTTCTCTGTTCTCTTCCACGGATCTATTTGTATGTTTCTATACTAATATCCTACTGTTTGGATTACTCTACTTCTATTTTGTAATTGGGGAGCATGATGACCCAGGTTTATTTTTCTTTCTCAAGAGTGCCATCGTTATTTGAAGTCTTTTGTGGTTTTATACAAGTTTTAGGATTTTTTTTCTATTTCTGTGAGAAGTGCCGGAATTGTGATAGGGATTGCATTGAACCTGTGGATTGCTTTAGGATATGGACATTTTACAGTATTAATTCTTCCGTTTCATAGCACAAAATGTCTTTCCATTTATTTGTGTCTTTTCAGTTTCTTGCATCAATGTCCTAGAGTTTTCAGACTACAGGTTTTTTACCTCCTTGGTTAAATATATTCCTAGGTATTTTATACTTTCTGTTGTAATTTTAAATGCGGTTGTGTTCTTAATTTTTCTTTCTGATAGTTCATTATTAGTGCTTAGAAATGTAACAGACTTCTGTGTATTAATTTTGTTCCCTGCAACTTTACTGAATCCATTTATTAGTTCTAACAGTGTTTGGTAGAGTCTTTAGAGTTTTTTATAAGTAGTATGCCATCTGCAAATAGTGACAGTTTTACATCTTTCTTTCCAGTATGTATGTCATTTTCTTTTCTCTTATTTAGTTACTCTGACTAGAACCTTTAATACCATGTGAAATAGAAGTGGCAAGAGTAAGCATGTTTATCGTGTTTCTGATCTTCAAAGAAAGCTCTTTTCTTTTCACCATTGAGTATGATATTAGTTATGGGTTTGTCATACATGTTCTTTATTATGTTGAGGTACATTTTTTCTATACCACTTTGTTGAGAGTTTTTAAAATCATAAATGGATGTTGAATTCTGTCAATTTTCTTGCATCTATTGAGACGATATAATTTTTATCTTTTATTTTATAATGTGGTATGTCACATTCATTGATTTGCAGATGTTAAGCCATCCTTGAATCCTTTTAATGTGTTATTTAATTCAATTTGCTAATATTTTGTCAAGGATTTTTGCATCTATGTTCATCAGGGATGGTGGCCTATAGTTCTCTCTTTTTGTGTCCTTATCTGGTTTTGGTATCAAGGTAATACTGGCCTCATAAATGAGTTTGGAAGTGTTCCCTCCTCTTTAGTTTTATAGAAAAATTTAAAGATAGGCACTAAATATTTGAGTGATTGGTAGAGTTCACTAGTGAAGTTGTTTGGTCCTGGATTTTTGTTTTCTGGGAGGTTTTTGAGTACTGACTCAATCTCCCTACTAGTAATCAGTTTATTCAGATTTTCTATTTTTTCATGATTCAATCTTGGAAGATTGTATGTTTCTAGGAATTTGTCTATTTCTTCTAGCCTTTTGCAATTTGTTGGTATATAATTGTTCATAGTAATCCCATCATTCTTTATATTTCTGTAGTATTAGTTGTAACTTCTACTTTATTTCTGATTTTATTTGAACTCTCTAATACTTACTGAGCCTAACTAGAGAATAGTCGATTTTGTTTATCTTTTCAAAGAACTGTCTCTTAGATTCATTGATCTTTTCTATTGTATTTTTAGTTTCTATTTCATTTATTTCCACTCATCAATATTATTTCCCTCCTTCTAATTTTGGGCTTTATTTGTTCTTCTTTTTATAGTTCCTTTAGGTATAAAGTTCGATGGTTTATTTGAGATTTTTTTGACTCTTGAGACAGGCCTGTATAGCTATGAACTTTCCTCTTAGAACTTCTTTTGCTACATCCCATAGATTTTGGTATATTTCCATTTTCACTTGTCTCAAGGTGTTTTTTATAAAAATTTCTTCTTTAATTTCTTTATCGACCCATTTGTTGTTTACTAAGTATGTTAAATTTCTATCATCATTTATTCTGTGACATTTCTGTAGATATGTCCATGTTCACTGAAGCACCTTCTCTAGTACATTCCTAAAGACATGCTTCTGGACAAAGTATTCCTTAAGATTTTGCATTCTTAAAACTGTTTTTAAACAGATTTTAAATTTGGGGGTTATAACTTTATTTAAGTAGAAATCTATAGCTTATACTTTAGTCCCCTGAAATTCTTGAAAATAAGATGTTGCTGTTGTCTTGCTTTGTATTTTGCTGTGAGAATTCTTTTTTTTTTTCTAAAAGAAATATTCCAGTATAGTTAACATACAGTGTTATATTAGTTTCAGGTGTACAATGTAGTGATTCAACAATTCTCTACATTACTGAGTGCTCCTTATGATATGTGTGCTATTAATTCCCTTCACCTATTTCACCCATTCCCCAACTCACCTCTCCTCTGATAAGCATCAGTTTGTTCTCTGTAGTTAAGAGTCTGCTTTTTAGTTTTTCTCTCTCTCTCATTTTTATTCACTTGCTTTGTTTCTTAAATTCCAGATATGAGTTAAATCATTCAGTATTTGTTTTTCTCTGACTAGCTTATTTCATTTAGCATTATACTTTCCAGTTCCATCCATGTTGCAAATGGCAAGATTCCATTCTTTCTTATGGCTGAATAATATTCCATTGTATGTACGTGTATATATATAATAGCTTCTTTATCCAATAATCCATCAATGGACACTTGGGCTGCTTCCATAATTGGCTATTATAAATAATTCTGTGATAAGCTTTGGGATACATATATATTTTCAAATTAGTGTTTTCTTATTGTTTGAGTAAATACTCAACAGTGGAATTACTGGATCATATGGACCTCTATTTTTAGTTTTTAGAGGAACCTACATAATGTTTTCCACAGTGGCTATACCAGGTTGCATTCCCACCGATAGTGTACAAACTTGACTATTACTGTATGGAAATGCAATGCATTTCTGTTCTTGATTTTTATCCTGTTACCTTACTGAATTCCTTTATTAGTTGTAGTAGATTTTTTTTTTGGTGGAATTTTCAGGGTTTCCTGTACATAGTATAATATCTGGAAATGGTGAAAGTTTTACATCATCCTTACAAAATTGGATTTTTTTCCCTTTTTTGGCCTGAGTACTGAGGCTAGAACTTCCAGTTCTATGTTGAATAAAAGCAGTGAAAGTGGGCATCCTTGTCTTTATTCCTGATCTTAATGCGAAAGCTCTTAGGTTTTCACCATTGAGTATGATGTTAGCTGTGGGTTTGTTATAGGCAGTCTATATGATGTTGAGATATATTCTCCTTAAACCTACTTTGTTGAGGGTTTTTATCATGAATGGATGTTGTACTTTGTCAAATGCTTTTACTGCATCTATTGAAATGACCATATGGTTTTTATCCTTTCTCTTGTTGATGTGATGTATCAAGTTGATTGATTTGCAAATATTGAAACACTCTTGCACCCCAGTATTAAATCCCGCTTGATCATGGTGAATGATTTTTTAAAATATATTGTTAGATTCTGTTTGCCAATATTTTGTTGAGTATTTTTGCATCTATGTTCATGAGAAATATTGTTTTGTAGCTCTCTTTTTTGGTAATGTGTCTCTGGCTGGCTTTCATATCACAGCAATGCTGGCCTCATAGAATGAATTTGGAAGCTTTCCTTCCTTTTCTGTTTTTTTTTTGGGGGGGGGGGAATTTTGAGAAGAATAAGTATTGACTCTTCTTTAAATGTTTGATATAATTTGCCTGTGAAACCATCTGGTCCTGGACTATTTTTTGTTTGGGAGTTTTTTGATTTCTGATTCAATTTCATTACTGGTAATCTATTCAAATCTTTTACTTCTTCCTGATTCAGTTTTGGGAGGTTATATGTTTCTAGGAACTTATTTATTTCTTATAGATTCTCCAATTTGTTGGCATATCATTTTTCATATGTTCTCTTTGTATTTCTGTGATGTTGGTTGTTATTTCTCCTTTTCCACTTATGAATTTGTTTATTTGAGTCCTTTCTCTCTCACTGTGTGTATTATTTTTATGAGTCTGGCTAAAGGTTTATCAATTTTATTATCTTTACAAAGAACCAGCTCCTTTCATTGATCTGTTCTATTGTGGTTTTAGTTTATATTATTTGTTTCTGCTTTAATATTTATTAGACTTCCTCCTGCTGGTTTTGAGTTTTATTTTTCTTTATCTGGCTCTGTTAGGTGTAGGTTAAGATGTTTACTTGAGAACTTTCTTGCCTCTTAAGGTAGGTCTGTAATGATATAAACTTCCCTCTTAGAACAGCTTTTGCTGCATCCCAAAGATTTGGGGCCATTGTGTTTCATTTTCACATCTTTCTCTCTTTTTCTCCTTGGTTTGTTTGTTTACCTATTCATTGTTTAGTAGCATTTTGTTTACTTTTCATATATTTGTGTTCTTTCTAGATTTTGTCCTTGTAGTTGATTTCTAGTTTCATAGCATTGTGCTTAGAGAAGATACATGGTATGACATTAATATTTTAAAATTTGTTGAGACTTGTTTTGTGTCCTAACGTGATCTATTTTGAAGCATGTTCCATGTGCACTTGGAAACAATGTGTACACTACTGTTTTAAGATGGAATGTTCTGAATATCTCTGTTTGATCCATCTGGTCCCATGTGCCATTCAAGCCATTCTTTGCTTGTTGATTTTCTGTTTGGATTATCTATCCTTTGGTGTCAGTGGGATGTTAAAGTTTCCTATCATTATCATATTACTATCAATTACTTCTTTATGTTTCCTATTAACTACTCTAAGTATTTGGGTGCCCCCAATATTGGGTGCATAAACATTTACAATTGTTATATCTTCTTGTTGGTCTATTCCTTTTATGTACATATGTTTGTTTTTTAAAGTCTATTTTCTCTGATATAAATATTGCTAACCTAGCTTTCTTTTTGACATCCATTTGCATAATAAATGATATTTCCATCCCTTCATTTCCAGACTATGTATGTCTTTATTTCTGAAATGAGTTTCTTATAGGCAGCATATAGATGAGTCTTGCTTTTTTATCCAATCTAGCACCCTTTGTCTTTGATTGGAGTGTTTATTAGTTCATTTATATTCAAGGTAGTTATTGATAGGTGTGTACTTACTGCCATTTTGTTACTTGTTTTAAGGTTATTTTTGTAATTTTTCTGTTCCTTTCTTCTCTTGCTTTCCTCTCTCCATTTGCTCACTTTTTTACTGATATGCTTTGATTCTTTTTTCTTAATTTTTTGCTTATCTGTTTTTGTTTTTTGTTTTTTTGTTTTTTTGTTTTGGCTACCATTAGTTTTGTATGTAACATCTTATGCATTTGGCAGTCTCTTTTAAGTTGATAGTCTCTTAAGTTTGAACCCATTCTTTACGCTTCTCCCCACCATTTTGCAAGAATATGGTGCCATACTTTGCAACTTTTTATTTTGTGAATCTCTTGACTGATTTTTATAGATAATTTTACTGTTCTTGCGCTTCCTAGTTTTCTTACTTCTTCTTATGGTCTCTCCTTTGCACTTAAGGAGTCCCCTTTAACATTTCTTCTAGGGCTGAGTTAGTCATGATGAATTCCTTTAGCTTTCTTTTGTCTAGGATGTTCTTTATCTCTTCTTCTATTCTGAATAATAGCCTTGCTGGATAAAGTATTCTTGGCTGCAGGTTTTTTGTTTTGTTTTTGTTTTTGTTTTAGCACTTTCAGCATATCATGCTATTCTATTCCCTCTGGCCTGCAGTTTCTGGTGAAAAATCAGTTGATAGCCTTATGGGGTTTTCCTTACATGTAATTGTTTTCTTTTCTATTGTTGCTTATAATATTCTGTCTTTATTACTATCTTTTGCCATTTTAATTGCTATGTGTCTTGGTGTGGATCTTTTTTAGTTGATTTTGTTGGGGGCTCTCTATGCTCCCTGCATCTAGATGTATATTTTCTTGTTTTCATTTGTTATTGTTAATTTTTCTCTCTCCTATTCTGCTTGATTGCTTCCATTACTCTGTACTCCAGGTCATTGGTCCGTTCTCCTGCTTCCTCTAGTCTGCTATTTATTCCTTCTAGTATATGTTAAGTTTCAGTTATTGTATTTCTTTATCTTTAATTGGTTCTTTTTAATGTTTTGGATCTCTTTGTTGAGGGTCTCACTGAGGTGCCCTGTTAGCACATGCTCTGAAATTAGTTAATAAATCTCCCTCCTATATACCCCAAGCATTTTTCAAACTGCTGCTTCTTTGCTGTGTCTCCATGGGACTGTTTATTGTGTCTTTAGGACAGAGACTCAATTTCCCAGGTCTCCTAGAGCTCAGCTCATTGATTTTTAGCATTCCAGGTATTAAGCCCTTCTGATTGTAAGAACTTGCTCAATTAGACCCCTCTGTTTTCAGAGCCAAATGTTATGGGGATTTATCTTCCCTGTTTAGGTCCCTTATGCCTGGGGTGCTTGGTGTGAAGGTCTGTTTCTTTTCCCTCTTTATGCTTGTGGTATCCCTCCCTTCTATGGACAATCCCACAGGTCCCTTTAGTTCTAGACCCCATCTGTGCCCTCCCCATCCTCTTTGATGAGGCCTCTTCTCTATAGTTAGCTGTGAAGAGTCTGTTCTACCAGTTTTTGGGTAGTCCCCTGGGTTATTTATTCTGACATAGGTGTTATCTAGTTGCATCTGCAGACTGAGGTGAGCTTAAGATCTTCCTACTCTGTCACTTTGCCAGGAAGTCACACTTGCTGTGAGAATTCTCATTTCAATCTTCCATTCTTACCTTTGTAGATTTCTTGGACTTTTTTTTTCAGGAGACACTGAAAAATTGATTTATCTTTAAAATATTTTAGTTTCGTTAGTATATGTCTGAGTAGATCATTTGGTTAACTTTAAGTACATGGTAGACCTTTTCAATATACAGATTCATGTCTTCTTTTATTTCTGGAAAGTTTTCATGAATTTTAGTTTTAAATATTAGAATTATTCTGTTGATTTTTTTCTCATGGACTCTAATTATGTGTGTACTGGGTATTTTCTATTTTCTATGTATCTCACTTTATAAGACTTATTACCTTTTCATTTCTTTTCCATTATCTTTTTTTAAAATTTTTATTTATTTATGATAGTCACACAGAGAGAGAGAGAGAGAGAGAGAGGCAGAGACACAGGCAGAGGGAGAAGCAGGCTCCATGAACCGGGAGCCCGACGTGGGATTCAATCCCGGGTCTCCAGGATCGTGCCCTGGGCCAAAGGCAGGCGCCAAACCTCTGCGCCACCCAGGAATCCCTCTTTTCCATTATCTTGATTACTTTTACTCCTCTCCTAAATGTCCCCTATTAGTTTTTCAGTCAAATAAATTCTATGTCAGTCATGTTTTAATTTAGAGTTTATTTTTGAGGTAACTTTATCTTTTTCTTCTCTTCTTTCCTGAGTTTGCTTATTTTATGTTTCATGTTTTTATCTTCTTTTCCATTTCTAAATCTTAATATTTCTAATTTTTATCAAGGCCACTTTTTTAATATCTGAAAATACTTTTAAGGCATTTTTTTCTGATTAAGGTGCAGGGTTATAGTCTTTCTCTGCTTCGTGATGGTTTTGGGGAAAATTTTGATCAACTAACAATTTTAACTATCATTTTCTACTTTTTTCTTAGAATAGTTTGATGGATGTTTCTTACATTAACTACTGATTAAAAATTTTTTTGTTTCACTTTTACAGTAATAGCATATGTATTTAATCATGGGTGGTGAATATGGGTAGTTTACCAGATATATTACCTCATGTGTGCTCTCTTACATTAAAACCATGAAATAAATTTATTTAATAAATTGCACTTGTTTTTTAAGATTGCTATTCTTGTAAATTAAAGTTATTATGAAGATGTGCAATGGAAATCATGCTTCTAAACTCTTGTTCTAGCAAACATATTTTTCTAAGAGGTCTTATTGAGGCATCATGAGAAATAAAAACAGTTCTCTAGTTCATTGGAAAATTCTTTTATCTCTAAAGGTGTGTACTTTGGGAGTATATCTTTGATTTTGTGAATTTATTTTATAGAAATTAATTTTTAATTTCTATGTTCTTAATTTCTACCCCCTTGCTTCTACCCCCTTGCTTCTCTCTTTATTTTCACCACCAAACATCTAAACACCTTCAATTCTTATGGCTAGCATTTCTATTCATATACATTTACAAGCCACTTCCTTTTGACTCCTCAGCAGTCAATCCTCTAACCTACCTGGTAACAGACCTGTTCTCAATAATCACTTGTTCATCTTAGGTTCTTTTTCTGGGTTAGATTAACTTCAGATATACCAAGATAGACCCTTTGCTTTCTTTCCCAGTTTTCCATGAAATGTCCACCAAACTCTACAGAGATTTGGACTTCACTTGTTTTTAATGGTTTCATGTATTTTTCCTTGGATAAGTCATTTGAAGTCTTAAATCTCTCTTTCATCTATACTGTAGATGTGGATATAGGTGGATATTATTGACTTCGCTTGTTGATCTCTCTCATTCTCTCTCTTTCCTTAGGATGAATGGAGAGCTTCAGGTTTATGTGTCTGTCTTTTCCTGTAGACACTCAGAAGCCTCTTTTCCAATATTTTCAAAGTAGCCTAAGTTTTAGAAACACAATTTATATTTTATGTGTGGAAAGTTGGTTTGATTGGTGTCATATTAATTTAATAATATGGAAGCAAATATTCTGCATTACAAAACCTATAAGTTAATTGATTTGAAAATACTCTCAACTCATAAACTAAAAATTTCTTCCAGGTCATGCAGTGTTTAAGTTGTTCTAATTCTATTGCTAGCAACTCTTTATCCCTAGTTATTCATTATACAGTCTTGCAAAGCTGTATTTTATTGCAGTTAAGGTCATGTATTCTGAAAAAAATCTTTTTTGAGTTTACTGCCTTGTTCCATCACTTGCAAGCTCTATGATTGTAAAACTTACTTAGTTCCTCTATACCTTAGTTTCCTTCTGTATAAACTGGGGATATCTATCTGTAAGGTTATTATTATGTATTATTATTATGTATGTAAACTTAGAATACTTGGCATATAATACATTTTCAATAGAAGTTTCATTTTTCTGAAACCAAATTTCTGGTTAATAAGTCAAAGAACATGAGAGTTCATTTTTAAACAATGTATTTAGAATTATTGTTTACTAACAAAATATTTCATTGAAAATCTTGGAAAAACAAAAAGTTTTTTAAAATAGTTTTGAAGAGTAGACTATCTGTGATATATAGAGATGAGTTACTTACAAGAGTTGCTATTCTAAAATTATTGGACAGATCACGTGAATTCTTTCAGAATTCTGAATCTTTCAATCACAATTGAAATATGTTGCTTTGGTAGCTTTGAGTATAATATACATATTTTATTATTATCTTTCTTTTCAGTTATACTAAAATTCTTCAGATCTAAGTACTTTTGCTTTTATTTATTTATTTATTTATTTTTGTACTTTTGCTTTTAAATTAGGTGTATATTTCTTTTCATATGATCAATGTAAATGACTAGACAGGCCTTCACAATTTGAGAATTTTTGTGTGTTGAAATAGCTTGATTAGGTGTTCCCCTATGATTTTTAAACAACGTAAAATAGTAGATTATTCTAAATTCAGTAGTCTGTTGGTGGTATAATCATGTGAACACACCTTTGATTTGAAAATGAACATTTGAAATCTGAATCTGAATAAAGAGTATCTCAGTCTTTTAAATCATGGGTGATAACTGTGAATATTGTTGATCCCCGCCTTAGATCTGCTCTAGTGCCTTTTACCAGGTGTGTTTGCATTTACTTCTATGAGGGTCAAAGGGCCTAACCAACTTATAGTTAAATTGATTCTTTCATCCTGACCATTTCCTAACTATGAGACACTATGAATTTAAATTGTAGATCTTTATGTGAACAGGCTCAAAACTACCTATTTTCAGGGAAGATTATTTTCTACTCTGAAATTCTGGTTCCTTGAACTAGTTTTGCCTTAAACTGTATTCTTTGAGCTTAAGTTCACCCTTTTATAATTTCAATGTACTCTTCATTTTTTCTAGTTCCTAAGTATTTCCTCTAATTATTTGAGAACTTAGTAATGCATCATAGAGTGTATTTGTTGAAATACATCTATCATGTGGGTGTTTTGTAGTAATAGAGTTTTATAGAATATTATTGAATATTACTGTGACAGATTTTTCATTCTAATTGTTCATTTTTTGGTCTTTTGGAATATATCTTCAAAATTTTTAATTTTTATTATTTTACTAGCAGTAGTACATGAATTCTTTTCCTATCCTGAATGTAGTTATCAGACTATTTGACATATAACATATAATTTTGTGCAATTCTGAATTGTTCCGTTGTCATATTTTCATCTTAAAAATTGATTATTGCTCTCATTTCCTTCTGGCATTAATGGTATAAAGGAGAAGTGTGAGGCCAGCCTTACCATTTGTTTCATTGTAGTTAGTTTTTTGTTGTTTTTGACTGATGGCTTATAAGTTTTTTTAACATTGCTATTCTTATAAATTAAAGTTATTATGAAGATGTGCAGTGGTCATTGTGCTTCTTCTAAACTCTTGTTCTAGCAAACATATTTTTCTGAGAAATCTTTTTGAGGCATTATGAGGAACAAAAGCAGTTCTCTAATTTAGTTCACTGGAAAATTATTTCATCTCCATAGGTGTGTACTTTGGGAGTATAATGAATTTCTCAATTTTCTCATTGTGCAGTGCCTGGGTCACTGAGTCATGAGAGGCACTACGGAAAAAAAATAATTTCACTTTTTTTTCCCTCATTTAGTACTGGTTCATGGTATGAGGCTTTGACATTCTTAGATGTGGCCTTACTGTCAGCTTTTGCCTCAGTTTAGTTTTAGTTTTTATGTTTTCTATATTCATACATGTGTATTAATTATACTTAATGAGAGGCTGCTTTAGGAGCTGCTGGCCAGAAAAGTTTTAAGTACTAGTTTATTTTCATGTTAATTATAATCAATTTGTTATTAAGATGAAATTTTAAATTTTCACTTGTTTATGACTACTATATGTATGTACAGTACATAATCACTTTAAATATTTTAAATTTATGTACCCTTATCCCGATATACCCCATCCTCACTACTTTTTTCCTAATTATTCATTTTGTTATTTTAATCGAAAAATGTGACATTTCATTGGAATCCTGATGAACAAAAATACTTTTATATTTTAAAAACTATCTGGAATGTAGTAAGAATAAGCTTAAAATTATAATTGTGAAGTTTCACCTTTTTTTGGTGTTATATTCCTATTTTTGATGGCATAATTGATAGATACATACCTTTTTGTAATGGGTGGTTGAACTGTGCCATATTGAAATTTAATATGATAGCTAGGGAAGACTTCATTTTTTTCTCTCTTAAATGTAGATAATAATAAATTATCAACTTAATTATGTATTAGGACATTAATCAAACGCCCACTTCCCCTTACACAATAAGATTTCATTTTAAGAACTACCAACAAAATATTTTTCAATGAAGTAATATGATTGAGCTGGATTATATAAACATTTAAGTAAAAATTAACAATTGAAAAGTCCATTACCATCTAGTTTTTGCATAGTTCTTGAAATATGACACTCTTAGAGTTGTCAAATAACCTGGTTTATCTTTAATGTGTTGTTCTAAATAATACAGTGCCCTCCCTAGTAACCATCTAATTGTGGATGTCAGGCTGTGATTGCCTAATACAATGTATTCAAAAAAAGCGACCAGGAAATAAAATGGATTATTTCCCTCCACTCCTTTGCAAGTTCATTTGGTTTCCTGTAATTGGGACCAAATTTTCCATCTGCCTTGGTCTTCTGTAAATGATTTTAGAGCACTTAGAGCTAAAGCCATCATATTTCCCTGCTTTGAGTTTCTGCTACTATAACCCTTGATTAAATGTCAGGTTTTTGTTTTCATTGTTTTACCCTTTTTTTTCCTATTTACATTTTTGACAGCCTTCCCTCTCAATTGAATACTGTTATCACTTTATTTTAATCCTCTCCCAAGCTGCCTATATTATCACCCCTGTGTTTCAGAACTCGGATTTCTACCCTTTATCCACTAATTGGCTTTTTACCCCAGCTTGCCTTGCTTCCTCTTTGTGCATCTTACCCTTCTTTCTCCACACAATGTGTCCTCCATGTTCATGGTCCTGTCAGATCTTCTTACCTTGTGTCCAGAGGACTTTATTGATATTTTTTCCCCCACACTTCGAAAAGTTTCTGTTAATATGACATTCTTTACAATATTTTCCCAAATAAAAAGCACATTTTCTTATTTTCAAATAAGTTTTTTTGAAAGTATTTGTTGGTGAAGTGAGCATCTTTTAAGATCTTTAAGAGTACACGTTGGTTTCAACAGCTGAGAAAATATATGTAATTCACATTTATTTCATTTTACTCATTTCCATTTATATTTTCCCGTTTGGTGAGGAAAGAATATATGCTTATTATTTTTTCAATGAGTGCTTTTCTTTTTAAATATGAATGTAGTCAAAATATTGTTGTAGGGCATTAAAATTCATACTTTACTTTTTAGTGAGTTGGAGCATGTGGCAAAATCAAAATGCATGAAAATGAGCCAAGACAATATTCCTTGGGAAGCTTATATAGATATAATGAGTAGTGAATTAGTTATTTTATTTGTAATATCTTCTTAATATATTCTATGTAATGGAAGTATATCTATCAATATACATCAAATTATAGAAGAATATGTTAATATATACATGATTGCTAAATTCAACTACCACTAAAAATCTCAAATCAAAAAGTTTGAAATCTACCTTATATCTATGGAACCTTTAAAGAATATTGTCTTTTTCTTTACCATGATCTTGTTGTTTCTCACATTCACAAACTAAAATAGGCCTGGATTTCTATTACAAACTTAAAATTCAGATAGGCTATATTTATTAATTATCAATAATTTTCAAATATTTGACTTGGTAGAAAACATGTCACCAAGCAATTAACCAGAAAAAAATTATCATAGAGATTCAAAACTAACAAGGATTTTGAAATATTATGAACTATATCTACATAATAGTAAAATTATGGCTAAAGAGAATAAAAGTCTGGAGTATTATTACCTAAGGTGAAGGAGAAAGTCTCAGGATGAAGACTAATTATACAATAGGTCAGGGAGTCTATAGGTAAATCAACATACAGACAGATAAAATAAGAGCTCATCATGTGCATTTTATGTGTTTTTATTCTATGAGTTAGGCTTTTAGGATGACTGCATTAAGCCCACCTAGAGAAGACAATTAGTACTGATTTATAGAAAGGAACCAATAAGGAATTTTCTATAAAGCAGCAACTGAAATCATTAGAACCACCTAACTGAAAATATAATTTATTAAGGTATTTAAGGAAAAATAAAGAAATAGACCAAGCTGCTGAATGTCACTGTTACAAATAGTGCTTCTGTGCTAATGATACTTAAAAGTTCTCATCTAAAACCTATAGATCAGTAACACCTGCATAAATGGCATGTAATTTTTCTATAATCTCATCAATATAAATTTCCTAAAGTGGGGGAACCCTGGGTGGCTCAGTGGTTTAGCGCTTGCTTTCAGCCCCAGGGTGCAGTCCTGGAGTCCCAGGATCGAGTCCCACATCGGGCTCCCTGCATGGAGTCTGCTTCTCCCTCTGCCTGTGTCTCTGCCTCTCTGTGTGTGTGTCTCTCATGAATAAATAAAATCTTAAAAAAAAAATTCCTAAAGTGAGGTATTTTTAAATTACACTTTAAGCATTACCTTGTGAACTTGTTCTTCAAATGTATTTATGAAGCCTTTGCTTCATATTTGGAAATTTTTCTCTCATATTTTAGCTGAACATTTGGATTGGGAACTCTGCAAGGGCAGGGAAAACTTTTTTTTGTTTCAGATACATCTGTTTAGAGTTCAGTAGCCTATGCTGTTCTTGAGAAGGTTTATCATGCATAGATATATATAAATTATTTGTCTATCTATCTGTCTATCTATCTATCTATCTATCTATCTATCTATCATCTATCTATCATCTATTTATTTATTTATTTTAAAGATTCTATTTATTTATTCATGAGAGACACACAGAGAGACAGCCAGAGACACAGGCAGAGGGAGAAGCAGGCTCCATGCAGGGATCCTGACATGAGACTCGATCCCGGGTCTCTAGGATCACACCCTGGGCCAAAGGCAGACGCTCAACCGCTGAGCCACCCAGGCGTCCCAAAATATAGAATTTTAAATAGGTTATTAAAGTAAGAGACGGTGGGCCTGGAAATGATTGCTAGGTCTTTGAATCTCTCTTCCCTAGTATGTCCAGTTCCTGCTGTCCGATATGATAGTCACATGTCCCAACTGAGAACTGAAGTGTGGTTTGTCCAAAGTGAGATGACCTATAAATTAAAATATACAGGGACTCCTGGGTGGCTCAGTGGTTGATTGTCTCCCTTTGGCTCAGGGTATGATCCTGGAGCCCTGGGATCCAGTCCCACATCGGGCTCCCCACAGGAAGCCTGCTTCTCTCTCTCCCTATGTGTTTGCCTCTCTCTGTGTCTGTCATGAATAAATTAATAAAATATTTTTAGAAATTAAAATATAGACTGAATTTTGGAGACATAGAATAAAAAGAATGAAAAGCATCTCAAGAATCATTTTTTATGAATTACTCTTTATATTAATAATATCTTGAAATAATATTTGAGATATAGTGGATTAAATAAAATACATAATTAAAATTAATATCACATGTTTCTTTTTCACTTGTTTTTATGTGGCTGCTAGAGAGTTTAAAATTATATAATCTGGCTTGCATTATATAACTATTGGAAAGTATGGTTCCAAATGGTGCCAGATTTTTAAAAAATCATTTAAGTTCTATATATTCTGGTTATGTCCCATTGATCAAGCATTAATTTTAGCTTTATTAAATTATTTTCATCTCTATTTTGGCACAAGTTATGATTCATGTATCTATAAATTTTCTAAGAAGTATTTCCTTAGACTCTAAAAGAGAACACAGAAAGAGAACTAAATGAAAACTTTAGATTTATTGGTACCTGTACCATTTTTGGTATCAAAATATTGATACTCCAAAGTTCATTTTAGTCACTGTTTAAGCCATTAATACAATCAATGCCTCCTGGAGCTTTGAACAGAGTAATGAACATTCATATAATTTACTTCCCTTTTTCTTACTTCTGAAGGTAAATGATAAATGCAGTGGGTTAAAAGGACTTGGCTAAAGGGAAAACAGGAGAGATCATCCAGAGGGGTGTTTAATAGATTTGCAACTATGGGTGCTTGAGTAGTATAAGCAAATTTCTTAAAATGTTCCTTCAGAATAGAGGAAAGTTACGGAAAAGGAATTAAAATTCTATTGCTTCTCTCCTCAGAAATATTCATCTGCCCACCTTTTTTTTTTATTGAAAAGATACCTTTGGTGTTAATGTTTTTGTTATAAATCATCCTCCTTTGCATTGCTTTCTAGATAATTTGTTCTTTTCCTTTGATTTCCTTTTTTGATCCCAGGATTAGTGAGAATTGGACTTTTAAATTCTAAGTCTGTAAGATTTTTTTTTTTTTTTTGGTCTCTATCGTATAACTGGATTTTGCTTTCAAACTTGATCAGATGTTTTTGTTGTTAATGAGAAAATTTAACCTAGCATTTGGCAAAATGACTGATATACCTTATACTTATTATTCATTTTGCATCTTCCTTCTTATACTTTTCCCTACTTGTGATGCCTTTTAAAGTTAGATATTTATTCTGTTTGTCCCTTGTTGATTCCTAAGAATTACCATAATTTACTATTTCTGCTATCACAACAAAACCTGTATTTCTCTTCACTACTGTTTGAAAAATAAGATACCAAATAATTTCCCTCACCAAAATGCATTATTTCCTTCTTTCATGTGCATTTTAAATGATGATTTTATCGTGGATATTAATAAAAAAGTGTGGTCTGTATCATCCTCTCCTAAATTATTTTTTTTCTAGCACTGAGAGAAGTTTTACAAATTTGTTTGGTCAAAAGAGGGTTAAGAAACAGTAGCTGCGGTAATATATCCACAACTCTTTTGGTCTTTTTAATCTTCCAGTTTCTTTTACAAACAGGTACTTTTCTTCTATGTGATATGCAAATCTCCCAGCTCCTAAGAGCAACTGGATAGGGATATGTGTTTCATCTTAAAACAAAGACTAAGAAAAAAATAATAATATGATGAAGTTATTCAAAGGATTTCAGAAACAGGTGTTCTAAGTCTACACTAATTGGATTTCAGTTAATTATTCCTTTTACTTTAGGGAATATAAGTAAGAAATAAGAAAAAAACTACCTGAAAAACTTCTCTGACATGCTAATTGCTCTAATATTATCTATCTAACCTAGGAAAAAAAAAAGCCACCTTAATGTGACCAGAGTCATAATTACCTTTTCATTTCTAGATTTTAGAGATAAAATTTATAGGTCTTTCCATATACTACACATTTTAGGGTATATGGCATACTCTATTTTTTCATTTTTATGTGAATTTAATTTTCCTCTGTCAATGCAAAGAAAATATTTTAATACTTTAAATATTAGATTTCCTACTAACCTCTGGAAGACCAAAGCAAATCTCTCTCAGGTTTTAGGTCAAGGAGTTTGCTGCTATTTGATTTTAGACAAATTGCTCATTCTCCCCTAATCTCATTTTCTTTCTTTGCAAACAGAAGAGTAATTGTTATACATTACTGTGGTCATTAGCATTCCTCAATGTGTGGGTTGAGCAGGCTACTAAAAGAATGGGAGTCTTGTTTTTGGAATACCAGATGAGTTCAGAATGTAAACTTCATGAAGATTTGGGTTTTCCTGTTGTTTTTGTTTACCATTCTTTTCCTATATGCCTTGTGCATAGTTAATATGCAATAAATATTTTCTGGATGAACTAATGAATGAATGAATGAATGGGTGGATGGATGGATGAGAGACATACAGATGGAAGTCAGCATTGGATGACTGGATCAAGATAGTAGGTTACCAGAAAGTACTGAGTTCTAGCTTGCCTTTTATCTATAAAGCAAACTTAGAATTGTGGCCTCATAGTAAAGAAATCCTCTATTAACTTGATTGATTAAAGTGGAGAGTTCAATAGTTGAGTTCAGTAACAACTCCTAGTTGATTTTTAAGAGTGTTATATTAGTTTTAATTTTCTACAAATAAGTATGTTCATGGAACATATTAAGTGTTTAATAAACATTTCATTCATTCAGAGTGTTATTGAATGGATGAATGTTTATCATAAAATTTATCATGTTGCTCAGTAACAGTGGGACCCATATTTTAGCCACCTTTATCAGTCAGTTGTCCAGTGCAGTGCCTGTTTCATAGTTAGTTCTCACACATGCAGTAAAGGTACATTTTTATCACCTCACTCACTGTGATATTTTAACTATTTCTTCATTGATTTAAACCACCAATTTAATTCTGGGCTTAGATTCCAATTGAGACATTCTTTTTCCAAAGGTCTAAACTCTTGAGAGCTGCCACTATACCCAGTCTGTAAGATATCAGGGGCAAGATGAACATAGCAACTAAAACATATTATATGGTTAGGAAATGTATGAAAAATGTTTTATACTGCTTTGATTACCTCTTTTGTAATCTTCAATAAACTATTTTTTATAAATTAACATTTACCAATAGTGAAAATAATTCAAATGGTTCAGAAGAATCTAAAATAAATAGAAAAAGTCAACTTCCCTAGGTCTCTCACTCTCAGAGACATTCTTAGTTTCTATCTTTAAATTATTTTGGTGGTTACCATTTTTTTAATATTATCAATTTATTGGCTTATCATATTTTGTTAGCATTTTTTGAATCCTGGTGGGAAATGGGGACCATCAATATAAGTGACATTTGTAGTTTTATGCTCATATAACTGTTATTCAATGTTAGATCAAATTTTGGGCCTGGATCCAATGAGAAGAAAATGTCTGAAGAGGGTCAAAGGCATTAGACATTTAAGTTATTTTAACTTCTTCAGTAGTTCTTGGTTATAGCTAACTGCAACTTTTTCATGCACCATTTGTCACCAGCTTTCTAGCCTTCTCCTTTTTGTTTTGCTGGAAAACACCCTGGAATAATGTTTCATTAGAGGTTGTCTAGGAGATATATTTTCTTGTTTATGCTAATCCAACCGTATTTTATTTTGCTCTGACAGTTGATACAGGCATAGAATTATAGCATCAAAATAATTTTCTGTTATGACTGAGGACATTAGCCTATTGTCTTCTAATGTTGTGGTTGTAAAAAATTTGATATTACTTTGGATCTCACTGTTTATTAAATAAACTTTTTTCTTCTTTGAAAGATTTTAGGTAATTTTTATCTTTAGAATATTGTAATTTAACCTGAGTTTACCTAAGTGTGTACTCCCCCTGCCTTATCACTCCATTTGACACATTAAACACTTTAATTCTGAAGACTTATTTATCTCTTAGCTTAGTACATTTTTCTTTATTTTTTATTTCTTGGACATTTCCTGACCCCCATTATCTCCATCCTATATTCAGGGGTTCCTTTTTTGTTTGTTTGTTTTTGATCCTGTTCTAATAGATACTACTACTCTGCTTTTTGCCCTCTGTCATGAAAGATTTTCTTCTTTTGTCTTTCATATTTCTTGCTTGCTTCCTGGTGTAGTTGATAATATTATTTGGTTGATTCATTAAATTCTTTTTTGATAATCATAGTTTTTAATTTTCTAAAACTCTTTCTTTATAATTGGTTCTTTGCCTTCATAGTCTGTTTTTATGTAAAGAATGGAAAATACCTTTAACTCACTTTAAAAATATGTATTATACTTGAAATAAATTGCTTCTATTTCTTAAATTATTTTTTTCAATGGGAGTGATACTGCATATTTATCTTGATTTTTCCCTTTCATGCTATGAGAGTTTCTCTAAAATGAGATTCAGGTCACATTCTATCATTGCTATAAAGTAACTAAGGACAAGTTATACAACCAATCTAAACTTCAATTTCTTTATTTAAAGAAATGGAAGGGGCACAACAAGAGTGATGTGAGTGATGCGATCATTTAGCAGAGACTCAGCACACAATCAATTATACATTTTTAAAGATATCTTTTATTTTTTCAGTGACATGATTATAATGCCTTATTCTCTAAATTATAGTTTATTGATGGGGCTAGTACAATCCTACTATGAACTTGAATCTTTGGTGTTTCATATTTCTATTGAGTATTCAGAAGTCAGAAAACTTTTTCTTCAAATGAAAGAATAGTAAATATTTTTGGCTTTGTAGGCCACATGGTCTCTGTGGCAACTATTCATCTTTGCTGTTATAGCACAAAAACACAGACAAGGCATAAACAGATGGATGTGGCTCTGTTCCAATGAAACTTTACTTACCAAGAGCAGGCAATGGGCCAGATTTGACCAGCAGACCATTGTTTGTCAATCTTTAGAATACATCATGTAACACTCAAGATGTTCTGTGGAATTATCACTGGGCTTGGAGCAGGGGGAATAGGTTTTAATTTTGTTTACACATGTGAACTGGAGTAAGTAATTTAACATCTCTAAGCTTCTTTTTTCCCCAATATATATCATAAAGGAAATAAATTACTATTTAAGCTCTTTAAAGCTCTAAAATTCTATTCTGAATACTAGTAGAATCATTTCAATGTGAAAATTGTAATGTTCTATGTAAAATGATGATGCATAATGTATGCATTGTAATTGAAATTTTTGAGAGGGAGTACTAGGTCTAATGTCTGGTTTCAGCATATCTTTTAAAATAAGTTTTAATATTGCATTTGTTGATATTGTTTCAGAAATAATAACATACTGCTACAAATGAAAGTGTACAATAAATAATGAAACATGTTTTAATGGCTATTCTATTATTTGAAAAATGAATCAGGAACATTTTCCTTCAGGTATCTTTAATTAACTGAATAAGGTTTAAAACAAGATTCCATTGAAACCTGTACAATATTTATTACTAAGTATAAAAAAAATTTCAAGAGAAGCTATGGTTCCAGTTACAGTGGTAATTGCAAATGTCTTATTTGGTCCTTAATGCAGCTTATTATTCAATGATTATTTCAGTCTGAATTTTAGCTCTTCTTTACATATTAATAATCAGGGGTAATGCACATGCCTACCTACCATTTTTTCTGGAGCATTTTAAAACAGAAGAAAATAAACATCTTTATTTTGAAATTTGAGGGCAAAGCTTGATTTTTTTTTCTTGAAGCAGTACAATTATTTTGTTCCAAATATTTTAAAAAGATATTATTTATTTATTTGTTGGGGGAGAGTCAGGCAGAGGGAGAAGGAAAGAATCTCAAGCAGAGTCTCCTCAGCACAGAGCCCAATGTGGAGCATGATCTCACCATCCTGTGATCATGACCTGAGCTGAAATAGAGAGTCGGACACAACTGACTGAGCCACCAAGGTGCCCCTGTTCCAAATATTTTTTACATGCTTACTGAAATCTGTAATAGTCTATTTGTAGTAGTTATCTATGTAACCTGTTTATTATTTATTCACTTATTTATCTATTCATTCATTCATTCATTCATTCATTCATTCATTCAGTGAGTCAGTCACTCCCAAGACACAGTTGTTAGTCCTAATGAAAAGAATTGTTAAGATGTTGCCACCAATCTCTGGGAGAAATATGAGTAAGGAATAAGAGTAAGTAAACAAGCAATATCAATATATTATACAGAATGCTATGATGCAGAGCTTGGTAAAGGATGCTTTACAAGCAATTGTGAGGAAAAAATCCTGATAAGGTGACATAAGTCTGAGATATAAAGTATGAAGAGGAAGGAGCTAGTTGAGCATGAGTGGGATAGACTGATGGGCACACAAAGACCAAAAAAAAAATGGTCACAAATATGACACAAAATTGAAGATTTGTTCATTGGACAGACGGATATTTTTTTACTCAAGTCCAAGAGATTTGGAAATGAATTCTAACCATGACATGGTTAGGTGGAGAGAATATGTACTTTGGAGGAAGGCAGGTCTAATTTGAAATCTATTTTTATTGTAGGTCTGTGATTTGAGCATATTGTTGTCCTTGATTCTCTATTTCTTCATTTACAAAATGGAGCAAATAATATTTACTTTAAAGAAATATCATAAGGTAGCCACATACAGAAAATCCCTGTCATGGAGTTCGTGTTTAGTAAGAGTTAGTTACTTATTCTTCTGTTCTTGGCAATAGAGAAAATTGAAATGGTGTTTAGGGGGAAAAGAAACCTGGACTACAGAGTACTCAGAGACTAGTGATGTAAGGAATTTTATAATTAGCTTCCCTTTTTTTCTCTCTCCCTTCCTCCTTCTCTTTCTCTTCCTTTTTTTCCTTCCTTACTGCCTTAGTTATTATATCTTCTGTAGGAGAAGCAGTTGGTTTCTTATTCCCACGCTTTCCCTAGAATACACTGGAAGACACTTTCAGTGAAGTGTGGACATGCCATAATTCTTAGTTTTGATTAAAAAAGGAAATAAAAAAACAGGAGGATCTCTAAGCAGGAAATGGACTACTACACTCCATTATTCAAGTGTAATACATTTCAAATAGGTTTTGAGCCCTTATTTGTGAGGTGCTACTGGCAGTATCCACAAAGGAGAGAAACCTGACCTTGGGCAAAGAGTTCCACCGCATGGCTGCTATGTCCTTGCCATGGGACAGGCCCTAACGAAGTTGAAGAGTATGGCAGTTTCAATTCCTCTGGAGGATATTAGAAGTGTCTCTTGAATAGCATTTAAATAGTAGCAAATAGTATTTACTACCATTGTGTGCTCTGCTGATCATTTAAGCTATTGTTTTGCAGCATCTGACCTATTCTTCTATCTGCAGCTTCATATACGTTCTTTTAAATTAAATACTTTTGTAAATAATTAGGTTAAGGGATATCATAATGTCTTGAAAAGTACAACTGTAACATTACTTACCTCTTAAAAACTTCTGAAGATTTATATCTGGTTCATTCTAAATATCCAAACTCAACGCAAACTAAATGGTCACAGTAGGGGACCATTAGCTCTTGCCCAATATGCAGATATATATATATATATATATATATATATATATATATATATAAAATTTTTTAAACTAGAACTTCAATGTCCAATTATATTTCCAAGTCAAATATCTCCAATATGAAATCACAAATTGGTTGCATTCATTAACCTTTCCGTTTTGTATTTATGATGGTGTTATAATCAGTCTGTAATTGATGAACAGACAAATTTGTTATTTTTACAAAGTGGAAATTACAAACATCGACTTTATTAATCATATCGTTTTGTCATTTTTATTTGCAGATTTTTAAAGCTTGCTTGCAATTTCCATTTTTTAAAATTCTTCAATATATTGTTTGCCCTGAGTCTCCTAAATATTTAACTACAAGTTTTTTATACTCTGATGCTTTATGAATATTCTTTTGCTTAAGACAAAAGCTATAAGATATGAATTGGAGGGTTCATTATTTCTGGTCTTTTTGGTCGTTACAATTTGGAAAATAGTTAACAAGTGAAAGAAAACTCTTGTAGTCTGTGAAATTAAAAAGCACTTTATTTTGTTGAAAAAGCAAGTTAAAATGGCTTTAATGGTATATAATAATATACTTAATTTCCTGGGAGTATTTCCAGAATTCTTTTAACCCATTCTTTAAAATAGTCATATTTATTTCAATAAAAGAAAGTGATCACATAGGGACAAGCGCTCTTGCTAAAAAAATTTGTATATTTCATACATTCTACTTGTGAAATATAGTAGGGAAAATATTTACGAGCACCATAAGATAGGAAGCTGAAACTGCAATCATTTCTAAATGAAAATTATGTGACAGTTCATCAGTATTTAATGCTAACATTGGGTGATGTAGGCATGAAGAATTTAGCAGCTATTTATCATAACTCTGTGTGTGGTTAGTTCTCTGATACATTTTTTTTTTTTCTAGCAGACCAGTGTTTTAATGGCAACACAAACCACGGCTTCAGTTTGAGATATTAATAAATGGGGATGACAAAAGAGGACTGGTTTTTGTTGTTTGGTGTGTATGTGCTGTTGTTGATCACATTCCTGTTAAAAGTAGTCTGCCTCACCTCTCACGGGTTTAGTTTTTAATCCACACTCCCACAAGCCATGGCTAGGCTCCTGCACCAGATGCAGGTGTCCCCTTGTGCTGTCAGCCAGGAATGATTAATGAGGATTTGCCCCTACTGAAAGCAGTCTTTGGAGCATTGTTCAGGGCATCTGTGGAACTGTCGGGGGAGACAAGGACACAAGTGAACAACCAATTATTTGGCCATCACTGAGGCAGCATGAAAAAGACATCAAATTGGACAGAAAAGCAATGCCTTTGTTTGGGGATCAAATATTATTTTTTAGGTGTTAATAGTAATATAGGAATTTTACCTTATTTTAAAGAGTGTTGGTGAAATCTAGACTTTTAACTAAAAGTAGTTCTCCCTTTTTCCTTTAAAGCTAATTGAATTCTTTGTAAGTAAAATAAAAGAAATAAAACATCACCAAATTGATTCCTAAGTGGTCCCCTATTGTATAAAGATATATCGTTTTGCTCGGCTAACACTGAAAACAAGGACTGAGTATGCAGTGGGTAGGAGGGTCCACCACACAGAATTCCTAATTGCTGGTCATAGTTGACAGGGACTGGGGTTTTACAAGTGATCAGAGGGACAGAGACATTGCACTGGAATGCTGAAGCAGAAAATGAAAAAGCAAAGCAAAACAAAACAAAACAAAAAAACCCAAACCATCCAAACCTGTGAAACATTTCCAAGTCAAGATTCAGCATATGTGTGTTTCCTTCTTTTTCTAGTAAGAGCTACACATACTTAGGTCTTAGGAAAAAAAGGTATTCAGATTACTACATTCTTGTATTAGGTCTGTAACTTAAATAAGAAAGGTAATGGCTAACAAAGTGTTATGTATTTTGAATACAATTCAAATGCGGATTAAGAAATCCTTTCATTAAAGTACTTTGTTTTATGCTCTATCTTTTCAGGCCTGTTGTCTTTAGGCTATTAAGAATTAAAAGCTAAAACCACTAAAATCTTCACGGAGCAGATAATGATGTTTTAATATATAAAAAGTAACAGGCAGTAACAACTTGAACAAATGAGACCCACATAACAACAAAAAATACCTACTAAACATTTTTTTTTGCAGGTTAATACTTTTATATTTTTTGGGTGGGGGGAAAGACTTAAGCCACAGAGTAATTAGAAATCACATCGAGATTAAAAGTGGTCAACTGAGTAGATATAAAACAAATGTCTGAGAAGATGCTGTTTTTATAAGTGATTTCTGCTAAAATACCTTGCTTTATAGTTCTTAATCAATTTTTTTTCCTGCAATGGCCCAGCTGCTTACTGATTTATATTTGCTGTTCAATTCTAGGATTACATAATTTTTGGTACTTCTAAGACAATCAGAATTTTCCTTATTTTACATTCAAATATATAAGATAAAGAATACATAATATCGTTCATATTAAAAAATTAGCCCATTTAGGTAGCATCATAAAATGGGCAAATGAGCAATGCCCAAATCATGAGAGCCATTTAAGGTTATTATGACTAGCAGCTTTGACTTGAAATAGGCTGAATAGATAAATCCAAACCTAAGTGGACACTAATACTGCCTCCTTTCAATATCATGAAAAAAGCTGTTTCAAACTGTCTCCCATTTACTACTCAATTAAAATTGGCTTTCTCAGAAAGATAGTGTAACTCAATTATTTTTTATTAATAACCCTATTTTTAAGTTTGTTAGCAGATTCTCTGGACTTGTGACTATGGGTTGAGTCTGTGGGCAAGTGATAAAATTTCTGTAAGTGAAGTATTTTTATGTTATTTTTCCCATGCAAATTCTACTCTAAGTTTTAAAATCATTTTGTTAGAATTGACTCTTCGTCAGTATATAGACAGTCTTAGAGATTTAGCCTCATCCATTTCCTCTTTTTTTTTTCTTTAGTAACTCAAGTCAACAATTTTTAATGCTATCTAGTCTATCATTTGGTCATTAGAATCATTTTGAATGACTTTGAGCCAAGGTACATTCCCAGGGAAGACTACTTACTGTACTTCTATTGTTTGTGAGCCACTGATGGTGATCTTTTAGTATGGTGCTCTAAACATTTGGTCATTAAGAATTACATGTTGATCTAGACTGTTCATAATAAGTATATTGTGGGCAAAATAAATGACATCACTGTGTCCTACTTCTTGCTCCTCTTTACCTATAATATTTAATCTTAGATTGGTGTGCCATATTTTTTCTTCACATTATACTCAGTTTCTCTAGCAGCTCTCAATTTTCTAAAAGTTGGCAATTTCTCATTGACTATTTTCCCCATTCCCTTTTGGGTATTGATGTTAAGCTATCACGACTCAAGTTTTCCTGAATAATTTTTCCATTTTTAAAAAATAATAATTATATTATCAAGATAGAGATTTGGTTATAAAAATCTCAACTTGGAAGGCTCAGAACTTCTTGTTCTGTGTAATTCTGAGCAAATTTCTAATTTTAATTCTTAGTGGATATTTGAAAATCTGAGTTTGCCATATTGTTTAGGCCAGAAGAATCATTCAAAGAAATAGTATTGTCAATATTTATCTTCTTAGATGAGGAGCATTTATAGTTGCCATAAATAATGATTCATGATGATTAGGCAAATTTGAATTTAAGATAAACAGTGACTCATTTTTAATATAAATATATCCCAGATATTGCATGGAGTACACTAACCCTAAAAATTGATTCATTGTTTATCTAAAATTCAAATTTAACTAAATGTCCTTTATTTTTATTAGCAAAAGCACATTATTCTTAGTAAAGCCAAAATGTTAAAAAGTATGTGTCTATAACCTGTATATCAATCTGGAGCTCTGATCTCTCAGGGTCTACCCCAGTATTTCATGTAACCTTGAGCCAATATTTTTTTCCATTTCCACATTGGTAGTAAGCCTCCAACTGCCTTATTGAAATGTTGTGAAGACAATTTTAACTTAAACAAATTTATCTTAAACATCCAGAATTTTTTTGACAGCAAGCCAAATATGAGTAAAAGGTAGTAGAGTGATACCCTAAAGACCAATTAATGGTCTTTTGAGGTTGCTGAATTCAACCAACTTGAATTGAAAGAAACACAGACCTGCCATCCTGAAGAGTGTGCAATGATTTCCATCATTTATAATGAATTGCATTAAAAAGGAAATAAGTTTGCTCTTGACAGAAAATTTAACTTCCTTACAGACAGCAAAAGTTGAAAGGAAGGTTTGAAGTTCAGAACGGTTGGGCAGGGAAAAGGGACAGATATTTGAATGAAAACTACCTAATTCAAATTTTGTATGCAAAACTCTAATTAGGTAAGAAACTTGTGACTTCAGCATTTAAAACTGATGTCAGAGTAGTTGTCAGAGTCCAGGTGCCTAGGTTGGCCTTAATTGCTTTTTTTTAAAGCATTACTTTAAAATAATATTTGATGATGTAGTTGCTTAACTATTGGGCTCTCATCATGTGCCACTTTTTAAATGACAAAGAATAAGAAATTTAGTCTCAAATTATTTTCCTGGAAGTTTTCAGTTGCAAATATAGGCTTATTAGGACCTTAGCCTAACAGTCTGATGGTTATTATACTAAGATTTAAGCTCTAATACACAGTTGTGAGTATGCTAGGTGCTGAAATGAGAAATATTTTAAGGCTTTAGACATAAACAAGGAACTGATCTATTGAGCATAGTTTGATATCATTGAATTTGTTTTCTTATTGCTAAACATAAAATGACATGGGACAAACAACAAAATTTGTTTCACTGTATATAACAGGGTATCTTACTCATAGCCCTCCAAGAAATAGAAATATTGCAATAATATTTTTGGTCTCCAAGTTTTATTTTGCTTTAATTGTTGCATGTGGTAGATACAAGAATACTTTAGAAGAACTTTGAATTCATTATCACTTAAGATCATTTGATATACCTTTATTGAGGTGTTGGCACAAGTATAAAGTAAGATGATTTTAAAAATTAATCACCATATATTTATTGATTTCCTATTGTATTGTATGAGAGGTATTATAATAGATGCTATGTGGCTTATTAAGATATGTTAGGCTAAAAAAAAAGATATGTTAGGCTATGTACTATTTTAAAAGTTTTTACTATATGTCTATGTAAGTACAAAGAATAGGTACAAAGAAGGTATCAATGAGCCCAAGCACACCAAAACTGACTGGCTTCGGAGTCTGTTGGAGATTATTTCTCTCCCTCTTCTTCTGCTCCTCCTTGCCTAAAATAAATAAATACATCTTTAAATAAATAACAGTTTGTTCCTGGATTCAGACTCCACCTCCAGATTGCCCTCTTTCTTCCTATTAAAGGGTATAAACTTTGTAAAAGTTGTCTATTTTTCACTTTTTACCTCTCAGTTTATCATTTATTTCTTTAAGACCAATGGGAAACTTCTTTCACTCTGGTCACACAGGGCTTCTTTGTGGCTAATTGCAAATGGATATTTTCAACTTTATATTAGTTGACCTGTGGATGGATTTAAGCTTGTTAACTAAATTATTTTTAGCTTTGAAAACACACACTCTACTCCCCCTCTCAGACTTCTTTTCCTTATCTAGCCTTTAAATGTTGACATTCCTTAGGATTCTGACTTGGAGACTCTTCTCACTCTACATTCATCCTGGGAATCCTCACATATCCCTGAGTTTTGCAGACCATCTTTAGACTCAGGACTTATATCAGTTTCTCAAGCTCAGACCTTTCTGCTGAGCTCCATCCCTAGAAATTCAGTGTTTTTCTAAGCATCTTCATTTAATTATCTTTCAGACATCTCAAACTCACCATGTGTGATACTTAATTTCTTTTCTGAATTACTTAATCAGCCTCTTAAACTGACACCTAGCCCACAGCTTTAGCACCCTCCACCAACCACAGTAATCAAATGTAGAAATGGTCTTTAATCCGCCCCCCTCAAAATCCATCAATGACTTCTGAATCCTAAGGATAAAGTCTAACTCTATGTTTTCTCAGTCCCTCTAATATTTTTGCCTGCTCTTTGTAGACATTTTTTCTTACCTCATCTCCTTCATACTCTGTGCTATAACTATACTAAATATTTCCATTTTCTGTTTGTCAGGTGCATTCTATTATTATTTTTTACTTGGTTGTCGTACTTGGAATGATCTCTGCTTAGAATATCCCTCCTTCTTTTTTGTCTTGATCACTCTTTAATATCATTTCAGTTGAGGTATTCCTGTCTCTTAATAAGCTTTTGTGACTCCTACCCCCAAGACTGCAGTGGAAACGTAGCTTTGTGTTCTGATAGCTATTTATATCATCTCATGACAGCATTTGGAGGCACTCTGCTCTAACAACTTTCTCACTTTTCTGCATTTCCAGTGTAACTCAGGGAGCATAATTTCTGAAGCATTAGGTATCTGATTGAAATTTTTCTAGAGACCAAAAATAATGTCAAATTCAGTGTAGTTAAGATTACATAATATTTCTCTGAATTTACTGTATTTTGTCATTTATTCATAAAAATGTTTATTTAGAATAGTATAGAGGTAGTTAAGAGGGCAGATTCTGGGGCTAGGCTAGATTGACTGAATTTAAATGAATTAAATTAATTGAATTGAATTAAATTGCATTTAATTGACTGAATTGACTTAATTTAATCCCATTTTTATATCATCAGGTTGCCTAAACTCAGTTATGTCTGTTTGTTATTCATAAACTAGGAATAATAATAATAGTACATACCTTATAAAAATGTTGACTTATATTAGTTAATAATTAAAAGTAAAGTGGTTAAGATAATACCTGGCTTTCAATGAGTACTCTACAAGTATTTATTGTTGAGCACTGCTAGGTGAAGTGTATATAGTGGTCAAAATCATGTAGCATCTGTCATCATTTAATTTATAGCTAGTTCCATGAGACACATGCTTAAGAAAAACACATTTACAAAAAAATATTAGTTATTTCCCTTCTGGGAGTCTCTAACATGTTTCTTATCCTCAACCTATCCTTAGCCTGTGATATCTGGGGTCTCTCAAAGTACCACAATAGAATTTTATAGATTTACTGGGAATTATTTTGATAAACACAATCCTTTTACTTCTTGGATGGCCTCAGGTTCACAAATTTGTCTCACAATCACTTCATAACCTCTTTAGGAAGAAGACCTACTTCAGCGAAATACCTCTCACTTCATCTTTTCCCTGGAAGCAATAGTTAATCAACCAAGTTTGTCTTCACCCAGAGCCACCACCAATCTATACTGCACCTTTCTGGAAATTATAATAAAATAGTCTCTCTCTGGTGGAAGAGTTGCTCTTCTGAGTAAGGAACAGCCTCCTAGGCATACAAACTGAGGAGCATAGCAAGAAAAGGGTATGTCCAGGGAGAACATAGGACAGTTTCAGAGAGCAAGTCTGTGAGAAGAATGAGCAGGATTTCATTTCTACTCTACCCTCCTAATAGGATGCTATTGTTGAGGGCACAAAATTCCCATTATATGTGATCCCTACTTCACACTGTGGTCCTCTTTGCTTCCTTGGCTCCATGTGACCTAAACTTCTTGTTTGCCCAGGGTCAACTTTATAAGCAGCTTTTCATGCCCTGGGTATTTTCTCAGGTTCCTCTAATATCTTTCTACGTCTCATGTTTTCAGAACTCTGCCCTATGTTTTCTAAGGTGACAGCCTTGGTCCATTCTATACTGCAGAATAGTAGAGTTAGGTATTAAAAAAAAAAAAAAAGGAGTCTCAAGGTCATTTGACATTAGCCTGAGGAAGTAAGTAACTGTTAGACATTTAAGGCATTTCAAAAGCTTTTTATTGGCTTGTAATACTGATATCATCCAAGATGAAGCTGACAATTCCAAGGTCTCAGCTGAAATAACCAGATTTCCCTGGTGAGTCTTCCTTGATCCTCTCATACTAAGTGAAGGAAGATGGACTTAGCATATCAATATTGATGATTAAACACCTGAAAATAATAGAGAATAGAATTACTAAATATATATTTTATATGTTGGATATTTCAGATTTGGAAAATAATAGTAAATAATACTTTAAAAATCTATTCATCTATCATTTATAAAGTACTTTTATATGCTTTATCTTCCTTAATGTTCAAAGTAATCCTGTGGGAGAGGCAAACCAAGCATTATTATTATGTAATGTACAGATACTTTTTAAACATCTACATCGGTCCATTAAATAGAAAATATGAGATAGGCTGTCACCAAACACTGAATCTCTAGGGAGGGGGATATTAGTTCTAATAGAATTTTAATAATGTATTTGCTTTTATTAACCAGAAGGTACTTTCCTAAAATCTGAATAAATGTACAAAAGTTAAGAATAATTTACATTAGGGTATCCCAAAGAAGCAAATTTAAAGCAAAAATAATTAAGATATGATAGTATTTCACTTTGAAACAGTAATATTGGCCCTGTCTTGTCTAGTTATGAATCTGAGCTAATAAAGGATATGAACATAGAAATAGCAGTCTAAACAAAATTTTTAAAATGTATTTTGTAATTTTGTTAGTAGTAGCTATTAACGATTCGAAGGCCTCTATTTTGCTTAAAAATAAAAGTTCTGTCCTTTTGGTTTTAAATGAGCATTAGTGGGACACCTGGGTGGCTCAAGTGGTTGATTTGGCTCAGGTTGTAATCCTGGAGTTCTAGGATTGAGTCTTGTGTCGGGCTCTTGCATGGAGCCTGCTTCTCCTCCTTCTGTCTGTGTCTCTGCCTCTCTCTGTGTCTCTCATTAATAAATAAATAAAATATTAAAAAAATAAATGAGCATTAGTACTTTACAAGAGACTAGACATAACTCTACTGCAAGAAGTAATTGCAGTTAATGGCTACATAAGGATTTTCATTGTACAGTCTTTTGAGGAAGATACCTCAGTGATGGTTCAATTCATGCTGAAAGTTAGTGGGCATTCTCAACCTGGTAGGTATTTATGCAAATTTTAAAAGAGCATTATACCAGAGTAGCTCAGAAGGTCTTAAGTTTTAGGTATACATAAAACACAGAAGCTAAGTAACTCTTTTTTTACATCTTTTAAAAAAGATGTTATTTATTTATTTGAGAGAGAGAGAGAGAGCACAAGCAGAGGGGAATATCAGGGGTAGAGGAAGAAACAGGCTCCCCAATGAGCAGGGAGCCAGACTCTAGCCTCAATCCCAGGACCTAGGGATCAAATCATGACCTGAGCCTAAGGCAGACGCTTAACTGACTGAGCCACCTAAGTGCCCAGAAGCTAACATTCCTATAAGATAGCAAGCAATCTCTCTCTCTCTCTCTCTCTCTTCTTTGTAGGGGGAAGGGGAGAGAGAGGCAGAGAGAGAGAATCTCAAGTAGGCTCTACATCGAGCACAGAGCCCACTGTGGGGCTCAATTCTACAACCCTGAGATCATGACCAGAGCCAAAACCAAAAGTCAGACAATTAACCAATAGAACCACCCAGGTACTCCTCTAATTTTATTTAAAATAATTGTCTTAAATTTTTTCTTCTGCTTTTCTTCCCTATTTTTTAAAATGCAAACATAGTAGTGAAGTATTAATGGATGTTCCTGAATATATTTAGAAAATATATCTTCAATCTGTGTTATTGTGAAAACTTATTTTTTTTCTAACACGGTAATTGCAAACCACATTGTATTTTTGAATCCAAAATAGTTACATACAGAAGGTGAATATATAAACATTGCTCAAACTTTCAATATTCCAGGACACTGGATGTTATAAAAGTGTTCAGAGTGTTCTCTCAGTTTGGTGTTTCACTATAAAATGTAAGAAAAAATTTTCTCAAATGTTGGTAATTGAGAATTCCTAGAATACAAGGTAAGAACCATACAATTCTGAAAAATCTCTGGAAATTCTTTTTTGTCTATGATCTCTCATGCTCTTCATTGTGCTGTTGCCATATTATAAATTCCTTGATCTAGAAGCAAACATATTTTAGAAAAAATATAGATTACAGACAAATTCAGTGAGGGTGGCCTATTAGTATTTTGTTGTATATTTATAGCTGACCTTTCCCTTAAAGCTTTTACCCTGTGTAAGATATTTATCTAAAGAATCTTCTGAACTCCCTTGAAATTTTACCTAAGGGATTTTTTTGATAACCTTGGAGAATCTGATCTCTAAACTTTGAGACACTTCACACTGTCTCAGAGTCAGAGACGTAGAAGCACATGACTGCCTAGACGGAGACCAGGCATTTTCTTCCTCCTCACTGCTTCTTAACCTCCTGTCCTCCAGGAGGAGTTCTGAGACCGTCGATAGTCATCATAGCTCATGGGTCCAAGCCTTCCTACTGAAAGGAATTCTCATTATTTCAAGGGCTTTTTAATCAGTAAACAGTAGAAGACAATTACTGTATAGATCGGTTTAATTAGTTTATTTGATGCCCAGAGCATGTAAATTTGCAACCAGGTTGTTTCTGCTAGCTATAGAATCATAAATTAATGGCAGTGTTCTGGACAGAAAAGATGATGCTCTGTGCATGCTAACCTCTTAGTACAAGTCTAATGGATTAGGAAGAGGATTGACATCCATGGAGCCTTTTACTAAACAAGCCTCTCACATCTGGACAGTTTTGGGTCATCATCAACCATAATTTATCCCCTCATTCCCATTTTTAGTAGCACATTTTTAGTTTTTCATTAAGTGACCTAACTGAAGATATTAAGATATAGAACTATCTAAAATCTGTATATTGGTATGTTGAATAAAAATTCATGTATTCTCCATGCTGTCTCTATAACCTACAAAACATTCTATATGAAATTAAAAACAATTCCTGAGGGACAGAGGATCTTGAATTTAAAAAGATAGTTCCATATTTTCTAGTAGGCATATTAAATTGCTTTAAAATATATTTCCAACTTGTTGATCTTGTGTGACACCTCACCTTTCTAGTCATCCTTACTTTTTACTTGCTCCCTCAGTCATGAAGCAAAAAAACCCCCACACATTTTATTCTTTAGAAATGCTGTTCCTCCATGAATGCAAATTAGTTGGAGATAAAACAAACAAAAAAAGAAACAGGAGGAGACAAAGAAAGTGAATCTTTAGAACCATTGACTGGTTGCTTGAGCATTGTTCAACAAGTAGACATAGTCACTTTATTCCCACCATGATTTCTAGAAGTCATGACAAGAGCCATCCACATTCTTTTGTGTGTGACTAGTGGCACATTTGTGAGATGACCAGCAGGGGTTGGAGCGATGACTAGGAGCAGTTTTCTTTTTTGTGAAGTTAATGGGCACATATGGGGATTGAACAAGCTTTAACATTCTTTTGGGGTCCTTCCTCTTGCCTTGCCATGGATTTGAAAAATTGCCATTGTGATTTGAGTCAATATTTTTTTCTTTAGCATTTCTCTCTTTTACATAACACATTACCATTTGTAGACAATACCAGGCATGTTAAATTTGGTTTGAAGGTGAGATTAGACCATGAAATCTTTAGTGATATTTTGAAATTTCAATTTTTTTCCACCTTACCCCCACACCATCCCAAAATTCTTCCTAATCATTATATATGTTGCCCCTAATGATCTGATTGATGTCAGCCAAAATGAAAATAGTGTGAATGGGATTATAATTTGTTTGCAATAGAAAATAAGACAATTAATTCTTCAGCTTCAATACTGAGATGAAAGCCATATTAAAGATACTATTTCTCCCAGATCTGCTTTTTCTTTCTGACTCTTAGTCTCAATGAAAAATGAAGAGCTTCCACTTAGTGCAATAGTGGATCATTTAGAGCAATAGATAATAGTGTAAAAGTAATGGAAAAACAAATTTTTCACAATGTTAATTGGGGTTTCTAAGTTGGACCCTTTATTTCCAAATTTGAAAAGGCCAGTGTCTTTATTTATATTATTAATTACTATTATTATTATTATTATTTTGAACTACTTACTCACATTCTAGTGCCTGACCTAGATCAACTTTCACTGCATTGATACCACATTTAGACCTTCTTTTAAATTAAGAATGAAGGAAGGTTGTTCTGTGTTAATATTTAAAATGATTGAATTCAGCTGATATTACCTCATATTTGAAGCAAACTTTAAAACTCATTGTAAAACACGACATCCATCTTCTTGTACTGATTGGTTTGCAAATGGTCTAGGTCCTCAGTGTTAGAAGACCTGCCCACCTACTCTCCCACCTCCTTTAAAATTTTTTGATCATTTTTCTATGAATCTTTGGGTGAATTGAGTTCTTACCATGGGATATACATTGTCCCCAAAACTTTAAGTGTATTATCTCATTAATTTCCATAAAGACACTATGAAGTAGTGTTTTTCCCATTTTACAGATAAGAATACCAAATTTAGAATGGTTAATGTTAAGGTTAGCTTACCTAAGATTGTGTAGCTAGTAAGTAGAAGACTTAGTCTCTCTGACTCTCAAACCCTTTAGCTCATCTGCTCAGTGTTGCTGCTTACCTTTGTTTCTTAAGAATTTTAATATCTTATTTTAGTTTTTTTTCCTTATAATAATATTGTGGACTTCTTAGGATTGTGGTAAAGCACTGGATAGATAGGGAATTTTGATTATCCATTTATTTATGTGTAAAATGAAAGAGCTGAATGTGATTATTCTCACATATCTACTAGTCTCTAAAGTGATAGCTGTCAAGAAATAGAGAATTTGAGCCAAGCAAGGGTTTCTCTGTGAGAGGCATGGTAACATTTGTGGAGCCTGGAAAAGGGAGTTAGATAACAGGGGCAAGGAAAACAGTTTAGCAGGCAAACAATAGGAGGACTGAAAAAAGGTGGCAGTTCTACATAAAATCAAGGAATTAGAAAGCTTTCTACTTTAAGATATCAGCAAACACTTAATGGAGTATGTTTTCTCGTTATTTTCATTCTAATGAAAAATAAAATCCAGAGTCCTTTAATAGGCATTCAGGATGCAGTGCCTCCTGACACAGAGTTAATAGCTTGTGCTGAGAGACTGGCTGCCATGATCATGTGTGGTTCGTGGAATCAGGAGTATGTTTGGTTTAGTCACTTTCTAAATTAAATCTGTCTGTCCTGGATACCAGAAAGTAGGTTATCACTGATAATCCGTTATTATGACATTCAAGTGATATTCCAGGGAAGGACAGTTTCATAAACAAATTAAAAAAATAAATGACAACAAATAACATAGTAGAAAATATTATCATCAAGTAACAAAGGAGATGGCTTTGTACCTTGGATATGTGTAGTAGGACCATTATCATTGTAGGAATGTGCTGAGAGAAGCTATTGGCATGCTAAAAATACACTACTTTAATAATAATCCATGCATAAAGGACCATGAGAGAAGATATGGCAGAGACCTAATGAATGCTGGATCTTCTCCATATTTACCATTTCTACACAAAAATTAAATTAAAATATTAAATTATAATGTTTTAAAAAGCAAAATCTGCAAAATTAAGATGAACTTTTAATCATATAAATGTGAAATTTTTTATATGAAATGTGTTTCATTTTATTTATATTCAAAACAGATGCATGATTGTAAATACAGGGTGGTTGTAATATTCTAAGCACATATTTTAGGGACTTCCTCCCTTTTCCAAATCTCGCTCAAGTGGAACATACACTCATTTCTGTAACAAAAATTCTTTCTACTCTATTGGCAAAATGAATAGCATCAACTCAAAATATTTAAAAATTTAGTCACATCCACATCCTGCAGCCTATAAGGAGCTTTCACGCTTTTGGGCTCGCTTTAGATCTTTAATACCCTTTCCTTTTGTGTCAAGGAGCTCACGAGGCGTAAAGAAGCACTGATAAACCCACTTAGATCCCTTCCTGGGCCGTCACCTCTCGCTGCCAAGCGGCTTTAGGTGGTAACTGATCTGTGACAGGCTGCCAGTCAAACAGAGCATTTCTGAAAGCTGACACAAAAGACTGAACGCTGGAGAATGGATAGGAAAAATAAGAAAAGGACCCAAACTGTATCAGTGCCCCCCACTCCATCTCGGTCTGTTCCTCTTCGCTACCGCCCCCACCCTCTGGCCCACCCCTATCCTCCCTAACCTTTTTTGGTTGGTTTTTCTCTCTTTTCTTTTCTCATTCTCTTCCCTCCCAACTGCCCGCCTCCTCCCTCCCAGTCCCCTTTCCCGGAGCACAGCCTTTCCCCCCTGCTCTCTCTGGCTCCGCTCTCTCTCAGTCAGGTTCATGGCAGGGCCAGCTAGAGTGGAGAGATAGAGATCAGCAGCCCTTCCAAGCAGGGACTGCCCCAGTGCACTGCTGATAATAGAGGCAGAAGTGAGAGTGACAGTCAGATGGAAACTGACACAGGCCTTCTGTCAATGCCGCAGCTGCCCGTGGGACTGAGGAGGGAAGGGAGGGGGGTGGGAGTTGAGCTGAAATGTCAGTGCTGATAACTGCACCAGCTCGCTATTTTTCTGTGTAGGTGTCGTGCTATTCCACATGTGAGGCAAGGTTTTTTCAAACTCCGTAGCACTTACTGTTTCTTCTCTGCTGGTGTGAGTGTGTGAGCAGGAGCAGCTTACTCGGTGACATCCTCACTTAATTTCTTCTGGTGCTGTGGAGCCCAGGTGCTGTGATTGTGTTTGACAGTTTTTGTTCTCACAGCCTTTTGAGTGTTTTAAAGATTGATAAAACTTGTCATATGAGAACCCTGAGTGATGCCGGATATTGCACATTCTTAGAGCTGTAGATAATTTCTGTATTTCCCTACATTAAAATAAGGCTAGAAGATATTAACTGAGGACTATAGGCAAGATACTCATTTTTCTGACCAGGAGTTGTATGAGCTGAAAATGTCCCAAGCAGTTAGCTTTTGATCTTGACTTCGGGTGTTCTCTGGAGAGAGCTTAAGGGGAGCTCTTCTTGGATAATTAGTCTCTTGACTTCAAGGAGTCATGGTGATACCATTGCTCATCAATAGATTCCACATTTCTGTTTCAGAAGGTAAACAGTTTTCATATAAATCTGTCCAAATTACTCACGCATGCACACAGAGCATACATAATAGCAGGGACTGATGATGACTGTGGTCTTACTTATATAGCAGTGATAAAATCCAGTAAGCCACCTGAGTCCTGCTGAATCTCTACCTGACATTTCCAATACTTTAACATCTCTAAAAGGCTGTAGAAGCTTGGAGTTTGGAGGCCTTCCATCACCCAGAAATCAGAATCGCCTGAGATTTTACCTGAGTCAATTATAAATCAACTCTGCTTTTCCTTCTGAGAAAGTTATTGGGCGGGATCTTCTCTCTTGGTCATAAGGATAAATCAAAGATCTATTCTAAAGGAAGTGGATGCAGAGAACTTTAATTTTGCTCCCCTTGTGCTGTAAATGGAAGTAGGCGATAATGAACATATTAAGTGATGTAAAGATTACGAATCTGATAATCATCTCTCTCTAAGATGTTGCATTACAAAAGCATTCTCTCTTCCACTCTTTCTCACACAGGAAGAGGGAGGATAGAAGCAAGAGAGAGAGAAAAATATCTCATGGGAGAATATTGATTATTTTTAATGGCTTGATTTAGCCTCCCAATTTAGGTTTTATGTCTTTTTCATTGTAAGTAGATCATTTAGGTATATATATTTTGTTAAAGTTACGAAACACAAAGGAAATAGCTAGAAACAAATTGGAATTTTGTGAATTTAGGAAAATAAGATAAAATTATAGTTAGGAGAGATATATTCATTTATAATTTTGGCATATTAATATTTTATTTGAGATCATCTGTCAGAAATCATTAATCAGGTCTCTGTATTTACATGGTAATATACAACCATTATGCAAATAGAGGCAAGGAAAGCAAGCCTATCTACTAAGAAGTTTTCCTTAAGACATATAGGATTAATGACATTTTATATACAAAACACAAAGACACTGGACAGGCATTGGACAAGTGTATAAATTAAATAAACAAGCACATGAAAATACCATATTATGCCAATGAGTCAGTGAAGAAAGTAGAGGGAACACTTGGAATCATCATGAAAGTGTCATGTTTAAAGAGAGACAGAAAATGGGAAGGCTTGAAGGACAGGGTGAGATTTTGGGAGTTGCCTAAAATAAAGGGAAAAGAGGAATTATGAACCAGTTCTTCCTATTCCCAGTAAATGTATTTCTCAAGGATCTTTTTTCAATCCTTGACCTTTAGCCTTTATACTTAACTTTTTTGAAATAAAGATAGCTCCTCTGGCTGAGAGGTCAAAGTGGAACTTACAGCTATTAGATCATCAGAAACCAGCATTTAGGGACGCCTGGGTGGCTCAGTGGTTGAGCTCCTGCCTTCGGCTCAAGGTGTGATCCTGGGTCCAGGGATGAGTCCCACATCGGGCTCCCTGCATGGAGCCTGCTTCTCCCTCTACCTGTGTCTCTGCCAATCTCTCTCTCTCTCTCTCTCTCTCTGTCTCTCATGGATAAATAAATAAAATCTTAAAAAACGAAACCAGTATTTATTTGTGCATATTATATGCTAATACTAAATATGCTAATATTAGAGTTGTAACCTCCTTCAATCTTCCTAATACCTCTGTGATCTAAGTATTGTTTTCCTTATTTCATAGGAGAAAGAGATGTGAAATACATGGTTCAATGATATGTAGGTAAGATGGCGGAATAGTCCTTCAACTCAGGCCATTGTGTCACATACTCTGCTCTAGCCATAACACGTCTGTACTCTCTCAACCCCTCCATGAGACCCTTGGGAGGTTTTAACAATAGCAGCTATGATTATCTCAGTGGTCTACAAAGCACTTTAAATTTTAATTGAAGAAGTAGCCTTTGCCCCTGAACTTCTTTTGGTTCTCAGAAAGACGCTCCATGTTCTTTTGAACAGTAGTTCTCAAACTTAAGCAAACATCTGGAATAAACTAGGAGAATCAGCTAGAAACTTTGTTGACCAGAGATTTCTGGGCCCTATCCAGAGTTCTTGATTTGGTAGGATCTGGATGAGCTTAAGAATTTGCATTTTTAGCAAGTTTTAGGTTATGCTGATATTGCTAATTTTAGGATATAATTTGTGAAAAAAATTGAGGTGTTAAGTGCATTTCCAAGTTTTTTGGGCTGAGCAATTGGAAGAATGAAGTTCGTATTGACTGTGAGAGGAAAGACACAACTGGAGTATATTTAGTTTCAGAAATAATGAATTTGAGCTTCTATTTGATATTTGGCTAGAACAACCAGGAAAACAGTTGGATTTATATAGCCAAGCTGGAGATATAAACTCGGGAATTGTTGCAAAATAGAATATATATGGAATCAGATTGGATAAGATCACTAATGGAGTATAGAGAACAGTAGAAAACTGAAGACTGAGCTCTGTGGCACACCAACATTAAGAGTTTGGGAGAAAGAGCAGAATGAGTAAACAATATTGTCAGAGAAGAAACACTAAATTAGGAGAAAATGAACACAATTCAATGTCCCAGAAGCCAGGTGATCTATTTTAAAAGGATTTCCCTGGCCGCTGTATTGAGGATAAACTTTAATGGGCCATAGTGGAAGCAAGGAGACAAAGTGAATATTCCAATAATCTTAGATGGGGGACATTTAAGTTTTGGTTCCAAATGTTAGCAGTATAAATAGTTATAAAGGTTAGGTATGACATATATTTTGAAGGATGGAACTACTGATATTTATAGAAGGATTGCTTATGGGATGTGGCAGATAGAAGTGGCAAGTTTATTTGGTTTGAACAACTGAAAAGATGGAGTTACCATTCATTCACTGTGATGAGGGAAATATGAAGTAAGAGCAAGTTTTGTTGAAAAGAATGATTGTTTTATTATATATTATAGTTGACTTATATTAGAAATCCAAGTAAAGATGTCCATGTTACTACATGGATTTCTTTCTTTTTTATGGCTGAATAATATTCCTGTGTGTGTGTGTGTGTGTGTGTGTGTGTGTGTGTGTGTTCCACATCTTGGCCATTGTAAATACTATGAGCATAGGGTTGGGGAATGCAGAATCTCTTTGATATCTTGTTTTCTTTTCCTTTGGATATATTTCCAGAAGTGAAATTACTGGATCATAAGGTAGCTCTGTTTTTAATTTTCTGAGGAACCTCCATACTGTTTTCCATAATGGTTGTTTCAATTTATAATCCCACCAATAGTGCACAGGGGTTTACTTTTCTCCACATTCTTGCCAGCATTTGTTCTCTTTTGTCTTTTTGGTGTTAGCTCTTTTAACAGACACGAAGTGAGATGTCATTGTTGTTTTGATTTGCATTTCCCTTATGATTAGTGACGTCAAGCACCTTTTCATATATCTTTTGGCCATTTCTGTATCTTCTTTGGAAAATGTCTATCAGTTTAAAATGCATTTTTAATTGGATTATTATTATTGTTACTTTTGCTATTGAGTGGTATGAATTCTTCATATATTTTGGATATTAATCCCTTATCAGCTATATGGTTCGCAATTTTTTTCCTTTCCTCAGGTTATCTGTTCATTTTGTTGATTATTTCTTTCACTATATAGAAGTCTTTTAGTTCAATGTAGTCCCAATTGTTTATTTATTTTTTTTATTTTGTTGCTTGGGTTTTAAGTGTCATATCCAAAAACTCATTCCTAAGAGCCATGTCATAGAGCTTTTCCTATGTTTCTTCTAGGAGTTTTATGATTTCTAGCCTTACATTTAAGTCTTTATTTTGGGTTAGTTTTTGTGAGTAGTGTAAAAAAAGGATCTAGTTTCATTATTTTACATGTGAATATCCAATTTTTCCAGCATCATTTATTGAAGAGAGGGTGTTTTTTCCAATGAGTATTCTTGGCTCCCTTATAAAACATTTGTTGACCATATCTTTTGTTTGTTTTTAAAGAAAGGGGAAATAACCTATCTTTGTGCTGAAGGGGAAAAACCAAAAGAGGAAAAAATGATGGTGCAAGAGAAAGAGGAAAATTTCTGGAATAATGTCTTTGAGAAGGTGAGAGGGATAGAATCTAATGCACAGATGAAGGTGTTAGAATTAAATAGGATCAAAAATAGTTTAGCCATAAAAAATTTGGAAGGCAAAGTATATGTATTTGGATGCAAATGAGTGGGTTGATTTTGTAGTGAGTGCCTATGGAAGGTTTCCAATTGTTTTTATTATCTTAGAAAAATAAGCCATCTCCTGAGGGTAAGGATAAGGGGGGGCGGATATTGGAGGCAGACAATATGACTAAACCAAAGAAAAATCCTATGTAAAAACTTGTACTTTTTAGTAAAATAAATCAATGGAGCTAATAGTATTTAGGCTGAATTAATGAGGAAATAAACCACTCTCCTTCCCTATTGCAATATCCATAACACACAGTTCTGTTCTGATGATCCCCTGAAAGCAGTGAGATCAGGAACTGAGGTAGACTGAAGACACCTTGTTCAGGTCACAGCTGCTACATGGATCTTGCAGATATATATTCTTGGATGATGACTTGTGTCCCTACCCTGTTCTAGCTTTCACTGGATGGGATATAGGTAGATAGGAATTTAAGGGTCTCATGAAGCTCAACCATGGTCCAGGAGTTGCTATTTATACTGCATTAATTATAAACCATATCCAACTCAAGGGTATAAATGTACATTGAAGTAACATTCTGGACCAAGTATAAGACATTTGGGAATGATCAGTTGGGTGTGATTCTTATATTTTGAATTTTTGATTTACAACATGAAAATAAACAGGCTTCTTTTTCTTTTGTGGTGCTTGGTCAACGGTATGGTTGAATCAAGCCACATGAGTGATCTTTGGAGAATTGATATAGATCATGTGTAAATTAATCAAGCTAGGTAAAAGCTACTCTGTAGTAGATAAAATGTGTATGAATAACCTGAGAGGAATCAAGGAATTAAGTATAGTTAGAATCATGGTTCACAGAGAGACAGGAACCATGATATTCATAAACCTCGAATGACTAAATCAATTGAGGGGAGCCAGCAATGACTAGTGTATCTTGTCTCTGAAAGATCAGGGCATCTATTAACTGTGGCATGCAAGGGGATTTTTAAGATTAGATTATGAATGAAACACTGTAGATGCATCCCTAGCAAATATTTTATAACATACAAATCTTATTATAATTTTAGAATTAGTGGATTAATTAAATCTCATAACGCCAGGGGCCAGTTTAATAGCATGAATGTAAATCTAGGCTATAGAAATAGAAAACTAGAAAGAATTGGTACACCTCTGGGCTTGTTTTTCACAGTTGAATTATTGATTTGGTCAAGGTTCTCCCAAGTCTCAGCTATGAAACAATGATTTACACATAATAGATGTTCAATAAATATGAATGATTGATTGTTGATGACTTAAATCATATAAGGTTGCTATTTATATACCCATGCTTTCCATCTTACACAGATTTTTTTGCTTATTAGCTGTGTAGAAATGCTTTCTTGTCTTTTTTTAAACGAAATAATCTAAAGGTATTACAAATATTGCTATAGGATGGGGAGTAGGATTTTTAGATTTTATGAAAGCAACATAGTGTACAATATAATTTAATATTGGATGTTATAATTAATTTAAGTGCATATTTAGCTGTTATATTTGTGATTTCATATTTATATATGGAAGAAAAGTAGCATATAATCTTGAACAATTAAATTATTTGATCTTTTTGACTCTGAGATTTTGGAAGAAAACCATATCCCATTACACTACTATCACATGTAAAAAAAAAATCACAGATAATCAGAGTCTTTCACACAGCTTAGCTATCAGTGTTTGAGCCATTTCTATTTATCCATGAAAAAAATACCTGGGGGTAAGTTTGCAATACTTCTCCAGTAAGAAATGAAGTTATTGGTAAAGATTATGATTTAAAGGAAATAATGAAGTAACAATAAATGATAACAGACCATCAAAAATTCCATGAAGATTTACAATGATGAATTAGAGGCCAGTGGAAATGCAGAAAATATGGTATATTTATTTCTAAGGAATGAATTGCTTAATGAATGAAATGTTTATTAAGAGTTTTTAGTCAGTTCTCAATGAGTAGCTTGCAACCAATGTATATGTGTCTAAGAAGGTTTGTATTGTTTTTAAAGCAGTTTGGAGACAGAAATTTTATATATTGTGAATCTTGCATAAAACAATTGTGTAAAATATTCCACCCTTTTGAGAAATATAAACTGTAAATTTAGCAATTAATAAAAATTTGGAGAAATTCTAGAGTTGGCATTTCTTGTTCTATCAGAAACTGAATTCTAACCTAAATTATATTAGGAAATTATATTATTTTCTCAAGTCTTTGATTTCTTGTGACAAATTCTAAAATGTAAATGATATAATTGTTATGAAATTTCAATTTAAAAATTTAGTTGATTTACTCTAATGGTTTTATTTCAAAACCTCAGATTTACTTTCATGAGTCAAACTGTTTATTAGTGTTTAATATGAAGCTGCTTCTTAAACAAAATATTCTTAAGGATGGTGAAGTTTATGCTGTGTATAGAAAAATAGACTCAACTCTTGTTTGTAACAAGTCATAAAATAAAACAAAACAAATTCACAAATAGATACAGACCTACACATGGGAAATGAAGAAATGGAGACTGGTTGTGATCTTCAGAGGCGCATCAGCAGTTTTACATAACTTAGGCTCTGACCAAATAAGTAAACTGGATTTTGTATTCAGATCCATCAAATAAAATCCAGGTAATTATACTGATTCTTTTATGTTTCTATTCCTAAGAGCGTGTAAACATACATGCTCTTAAATTGATCCATAGCATACCAATGTTTGTCCATGGATATTTCAGGTCTCATACAAAGGAACACAAGAATGAATGGGAGTCAGAGGATGTCACAATTATGCCACAGATTAGACTATCATATTGTGTCGTTTGATAAAAGTGTGGAACAGCAACTATTAGATCCCTTCAGGGTTGCATTGGATATCTCATCTTTCTTTGCAGTGATTTGTCTTGACATTTTGGTCACTCTACCTCAGTGAAATTCCTAGTTTTTGGCTGAGTCCAAAGTCTACAATTTCTCTAACCTTAGTTTTCATGATGATGACAATGTAGTCCAATAAACTCACAGAAGCCAGATTCTATGTGATTCTAAATATTGTTTAGAATCATGTATTTTCAGTTTCCTTTTAAATTAAATTCAAAGGTTTCAAGGAATGGTACATCAAATTTGTCAAAATGTGATTAAATATGTATGGGTGCAGTCATCATTTTTTTATATTTTGTTACTCAAATTTAGTAATTTTTTTTGTCATTGACTATTGTAGTCTCGAAACTGATCTCCCTATTTTCAGCTTTATTTATCTCCCATCAAACCACTGATATTCTCTTTCTTTTTAGATTTCTCTAATGTTTTTTTATTGTTCATAGAGGATGCTAGGCTCACTTGTTTGGCATTCAAAGCTTTTCATGATTTGACTTGTGTCAGCCTCACTAGTTTTCTTTCTGATCCTTCTAAATTATTCTTTAGCATTTTAGACCTGCTTGTTGTTTCCCTGTTCACATGGTGCTTTGTCTCTCACTTTGTCAAGGTGCTTTTAGCAGAAAAGTCTTTACCTTTGTCTTTTATCTGATTTCTTCTACCCACTTTTTAAAACTCTGTCTTGACCCACTCCAGAGATTGTTTCCAGTTAATTATTCTACCCCTAACCTGAATTCCTGTCTTGGTGCTTTTATAATACCTGTTGAAATTCAAGGCCTGCCGGTAACTGGTGTCTTTCCTCTGGGCTTCCTTTCAAAGAGAACAATTTGTTGAAGAACAATAGTCTAATGGGGGAAAAGGAGCAATGTATTAATTACTGTACATGTGCCTGATAATCCCCACTACAGGGGAAATTGGATTGGAGAACATGACTTAGGTCAAGAGGCTTAAGCCAGGTTCTGTTATTCTACTTCCCTATGTAAGCTCTTTCACCTCTATTGAACGTGTGAGCCAGTTAGGACTACCTTCTTCTCTTTCAGTTCCACTTATTTATCCATACAGTTGTAGGGATAATGGACTTTAAGATTTAAGAAAAGTGGAATTAGGGTCAAAGACATAGGTTAGATTATCTTTACCCAAGTCTCATTCTCCAGTCCAATTTTACTCCATAGCTGAGCCTCTAACTGACTTGGAATACCAGCACACATCCAGGCCATTCATTCAACAAAAGTGTTTGAGTACCAGCTATGTCTCAGTATGTTTTGTCCTGGACACAGGAGATATAACAGTGGGGGAACTTTAGGGACAAGAGGTATCCTTTCCAACTCACATTGGCCTGAGAGTGTAGAAGGATTTTATGACTCATGAGATGTTTCATAATCTGCATTTATCATCTGTATCTCATATAACTTCTGAGTCTCTCTAGATGCTGATTTCTGTATTCAGTTCCTCAGAAATATCATACAATTGTCTCTTCATTGCTTATGAATACAGTTGTAAATACACAGGTGCCTGCATGCTTAGCCATATAGTATATGATCTTGGATCTTGTTTTATGTAAATAATGTGTAATCAATGTAAAAATGATATAACATAGTTGAGAAAAAGGAAAAAAATGAAGTAGAAAAAAATCCACAATCCAGATAAAACCACTGTTAACATTTTATGATGAGGCCCCAAAATGTGAGTAAATCTGCTCAAGATGATCAAGTTTGTGTTAGAACTACAGTTGAAACCAAATGTTTCCAATGAAACTTCAGGTTGGCAATGATTATTATTAGGATAATGATGATGACATCAAAATAGCATTTACTATACATCTGCTACATATCAGGCAGTTGTAGTCTACATTATGTGAACTCCACAAGCTTTTAAGGTAGACATTATTATTCCCATTTTATAGATGTATAAATAGGCCCAGAGGAATTATATACATATTTATTAAACACTTACTTTTATTTCCAAATACAACTTTTTAAAAGACATAGTTTTTATGTTTATATACCAGTATACACAATTTGTCTAAATTCAGAATGGCTTTGAAAGATCATGGGATGCTTGGAAAGAAATTCAGAGATAACTTTTGGGTAATAACCCAAGAAAAATTTAAAAGAAATATATATTTTTTTGTTTTTGATGATCAGAACAATCTCTTATCTAAGAAAATCCCAGGGTAGGAGAAATAATGGCTAGAGTCCTTTGACATTCGAATTAGAAGGGATAGATTGTTCTGTTGTACATAGGTCGTTAATATTTTAAAAGTTGTAATGTTTTTATTTAGAGAATGAATTGGATTTCTGGACATATATGGTATACATTGCAATTTAAAATTATTGGAATTTGCTCATATTTTTGAGATGTCTTCAGTTTGAAAGAACAAAGCTTTCCTACACATACCAGGCAAATTGCTCAGTGAGTCATGCTGGTTGATCACCTCTGAATGGAAATGCTCACAGGAGTGCTGAAATATCCTTGTAATTTTGCAGCCTCTGAATCATTATCCTAGAATCCCAATCATTTTCAAATTGAAACATCTCAAAATCTTGTGATGTTATGAGCAATGTAAAACAATTTCAGCATTTTATGACTTTGTATTTTCATATGATTCTTAAAGAAAACCCATGCCCAGTCTGTTTTTTAGCATGATGATATGTGATTAAAACTTTATGTTAGTCACATCAAATTAGTTTTGAAAAACAAATAAAGGCATTCTAATTTGTAATAGACCCTCCAGATATAAGAAAACATTCATTGAAAGGCTCTCTTGATTTTTGCGGGTTAAAACAGACCAAACAAGAAATTAACTGATGATTTTACAGATGATCCTTATGAAGTAGTGTAACTGAGTGCCAGGTATAACAATGTGACAAAAGAGAGACATAGATCTTTCAATGTTGGTCTGAAGAGATTAATGGGAAAATAGCTAGTATAGCTATAATTTCCCAGCTTCTCTTTTTGCTACAGAATTATTCAGAAAAACAATGTGGGCTCATTTATATCCAGTGACCTTACTGTATGTCCCAGAGATATCATAGTTATCTTGTGCTATTAAGCTTTCTTTAGAAAATGTAAGATTAATATTAGTTTAATTGAAAGATTGAACAGAAACACTGACATCCATTCAACCAAATCATTAAATTCAACACTCCATATGGACACAAAGAACATCTAATTTATCCAATTAAAATAATTTCTATGCCCTTCAAAGGTGTATTGCCATAACAAGCAATGAACCACTTTTTAATAATGCTGCACTCTGTCCTCTTATGATGACTGTAACAGAAAAGAGGTATTTTATTTGATGGACTAGGTAACCTGGATCCTAAGCCTAAGCATCAAATAATAAAAAAAGAAAATAATAGAGTCTCTTTTAATAATGCTCCTGCTAGAAAATTTTGGCAAATAAATGTATTTACTTTGTTGTTGGTTCCACATGAATTATCTTATTGGCAGGTTTATTTATTAATTATCCAGAGCAATGGTTTTGAGAAGCTCAAGCAAGCCTACTGAATAATAGATAACGTAGTCTTCCCAATAATTCCATCAGGAATATTCAACTTATTCCTGACAATAACAAAAATTGTTCTGAAACAGAAGCAACTTAGGAAAACTATCTGAAACTTGGGTTCAAGTGCATTTTAATGTAAAATATTTTTTTTGTATTTTTCTAAATGGACTGTAGATAAAATGCCTCAACATCACAAAAAGGATGGTATGGGTTAGTAGGGACCTGTAATATAAAGTACCATAGCAGAGAGAAGATGTAGAAACCATGAGTTTACTCCATTTTTGTTTTTTTTTTTTGTGGCAGGGCGGGGGTAGGGGGGAGAAGGAGTGGAAGAAATGAGTAAGAGAATCCAGTTAGAGAAAATTTAAGCCTATGAAAATTAAACATATTTGTGTGAGCAAATAGATAATCTAAATATGTTTATGTTTTCTGGATGAGTTAAATCCCAGAACACTGATAGAATTGGCAAGTAGTATTATTGTAGAAAACAGAAGTGATGGTAGTTTGGAGTTCCAATTGTTATTCCAAATTGAGAAAGAAAGGGCAAATCTACAAACTATAGGCCAGTGACCTACATTTTTGACCTTAAGGCATTATATATTATATTATCTAAAATAATTCATGAGTATACAGAAAATAAAATGATAACTACTGTGAACTACCTTGGGTCAAGTCCTACTAAATGTTATAGCTGTTACCTTCTTTGCTGAGTGCACTAGGCAGGTCAATGAAAGAAACATGAAAGAACTTGTGTAACTCAGTGACTATCCACCAAGGCATTTGAGAGTGTCTAATGTTAACTATTGAACAGTCTGGAAACATGTAGCTTATGTGATAGCATAAGCGGGCAAGTTTGTTACTTATTGTTGAGGGATTATATCCTAAATATGCTTTTTATTATTATATGCTAAATATATTTCTTAACGGATTGATGTCTGAAGGAAAGGTGATCCTTGATGGGGTGCTATGGGCTCCATCCTTGGTTATCCCTTGGTCAATATCTTCATTAATGATTTGGATGAACAATGAGTGGCATATGAATCACTTCCAGAGGTTAGAAAGTAAGCTAAACAAAAAAATTAGTCATTGCTTAGCATAGTTGTCCATAAAAAGGAGGTATTTGCAAAAACGACTTCCAAAGGCGGAAGGAGTTGTAAGACTGAACTAAAAAGTTAACAACTCCAGCTTGACAAGAAATGTTTTATTAAGAGGGCTTAGTGACAGAAAAGAGGCTTGGGCACTACAAGAGGAGTATATGTCTGCAACCCCACTTCCTATAAGACCTACCTTTATGGTGCTAATAGCTGTGAGCTGGGGTGTCCAGAGACCACCTGAGAAGAAATATTGGAGAATCATAGTCATTTTTCTAGAGCGAATCAAATGTTATGCCCTAAGGATGTGGTCTGGTTAAACAGAGAGAGAGAATGTGTGTGTGTGTTAAAGGGAGATGGTGGCTGTGCTTAAGATGGTTTCAGGTTGCAGAGTGGTTATCATGTCAATTTGTATATGGTGTCAGTCTGGTTTCCACCATAATGAAAAGCACTGAGCATTTGTTAAATGAATAGGTTATTTACTCAAAAAGTCTTAGGTTGAACAATGAATTGAATCTATACTAAAAGATTTGATTGGGGGGCACTTGGGTGGTTCAGTGGTTAAGCATCTGTCTTTGGCTCAGGTCATGATCCTGAGGTCCTGGGATTGACTCCCGCATCAGGCTTCCTGAAGGGAGCCTGCTTCTCCCTCTTCCTCTCTCTCTGTCTCTCATGAATAAATAAATAAAATCTTTAAAAAAATATTTTATTAGGATTAAAATGACAACTTACAAGTGAAGGATCATAGAAAAAGAGCACACATGGACAAAAGATTCAGTGAATAACAAGGTAGCAGGCACCAATGAGTTATAGTGAGATTCAACTTCCCATGAACCAACCTGTCCTTACCACAGAAGCTAATCAGAATTCTGGTCATGTCATTATCTAATAAAGTAAAAATTATAGATTGAGGAGGTGATGGCTCTACCATATTCCATGCAGGTCAAATCGTAACTGGAATCCTGTTCATTTCTAGGTGCCAGTCTTCATATGGGATGTGGACACCCTAGAGCATATCTGGGGTGGAAGACAATTGTGGAAACAGCCATCTAGTTAGGATATTTGTGTCAAATATCTTCCAGATATGTTTTCCACAAAGTCATAGTAGATTTTATTCCAATAAATCCAGTATTTTTTTAAAAGATTTTATTTATTTATTTATTTATTTATTTATTTATTTATTTATTTATTCATGAGAGACAGAGAGAGGAGAGAGAGAGAGGCAGAGACACAGGAAGAGGGAGAAGCAGGCTCCATGCAGGGAGCCTGACGTGGGACTCTATCCTGGGTCTCCAGGATCATGCCCTGGGCTGAAGGCAGCGCTAAACTGCTGAGCCACCTGGGCTGCCCTAAATCCAGTATTATAGAAAATTCTTACCTTTGACTTCTCCATTGCATTTGACACCATTACACATTCTACTTTTTGAAACTCTTTATTTGGCTTTTAGGACACCTCCTTTCAGTTTTGGCCGTGACTTCACATCTGTTTGTTTGTTTTTTGATTTATTTTATTTTTAAAATAAATTTATTTTTTATTGGTGTTCAATTTACCAACATACAGAATAACACCCAGTGCTCATCCCGTCAAGTGCCCCCCCCAAGTGCCCGTCACCCATTCACCCCCACCCCCCACCCTCCTCCCCTTCCACCACCCCTAGTTCGTTTCCCAGAGTTAGGAGTCTTTACGTTCTGTCTCCCTTTCATTTTTTTTTTTAATTTTTTTTAATTTTTTATTTTTTTTTCTATCTCCCTTTCTGATATTTCCCACACATTTCTTCTCCCTTCCCTTATATTCCCTTTCACTATTATTTATATTCCCCAAATGAATGAGACCATATAATGTTCGTCCTCCGATTGACTTACTTCACTCGCATAATACCCTCCAGTTCCATCCACGTTGAAGCAAATGGTGGGTATTTGTCATTTCTAATGGCTGAGTAATATTCCATTGTATACATAGACCACATCTTCTTTATCCATCATCTTTCGATGGACACCGAGGCTCCTTCCACAGTTTGGCTATTGTGGCCATTGCTGCTATAAACATCGGGGTTGAGAACCCAGAAGTGGACCCTCAACTTTATGATCAACTAATATTCCATAAAGGAGGAAAGACTATCCATTGGAAGAAAGACAGTCTCTTCAATAAATGGTGCTGGGAAAATTGGACATCCACATGCAGAAGAATGAAACTAGACCACTCTCGTTCACCATACACAAAGATAAACTCAAAATGGATGAAGGATCTAAATGTGAGACAAGATTCCATCAAAATCCTAGAGGAGAACACAGGCAACACCCTTTTTGAACTCAGCCACAGTAACTTCTTGCAGGATACATCCACGAAGGCAAAAGAAACGAAAACAAAAATGAACTATTGGGACTTCATCAAGATAAGAAGCTTTTGCACAGCAAAGGATACAGTCAACAAAACTAAAAGACAACCTACAGAATGGGAGAAGATATTTGTAAATGACATATCAGATAAAGGGCTAGTTTCCAAGATCTATAAAGAACTTATTAAACTCAACACCAAAGAAACAAACAATCCAATCATGAAATGGGCAAAAGACATGAAGAGAAATCTCACAGAGGAAGACATAGACATGGCCAACATGCACATGAGAAAATGTTCTGCATCACTTGCCATCAGGGAAATACAAATCAAAACCACAATGAGATACCACCTCACACCAGTGAGAATGGGGCAAATTAACAAGGCAGGAAACCACAAATGTTGGAGAGGATGCGGAGAAAAGGGAACCCTCTTACACTGTTGGTGGGAATGTGAACTGGTGCAGCCACTCTGGAAAACTGTGTGGAGGTTCCTCAAAGAGTTAAAAATAGACCTGCTCTATGACCCAGCAATTGCACTGTTGGGGATTTACCCCAAAGATACAGATGCAATGAAACACCGGGACACCTTCACATCTGTTCTTAAAGGCTGATTTCTACTCCCATTTTCCGAAATACTGGCATTCCTCACTCTTTTTTTTTTTTAAAGCTTTTATTTATTTATTTGAGAGAGAGAGAGAGAGAGAGAGAGCACAAGCAGGGGGAATGGGAGAGAGAGAAGCAGGCTCTTCCCTGAGCTGGGAGCCCGATGTAGGGCTCGATCCCAGGACCCTGGGGTCACGACCGGAGCTGAAGACAGACACCCAACCAACTGAGCAACTCAGGTGCCCCTGGTATTCCTCACTCTTTCACCCTGTTTCCTCTCCTTTGTCACTGTGCCTTCTCTACTTAAAATCATCTTCCATTGTCACCCGTATGCTGAGGACTTCCTACTCTGCTCTCTATATCAGTACCAGACCTCTCTCCTGAATTCCAGACCCACTTCCTCAGTGATCTATTGGACATCTGCAGTTGGGTGGAAATATATTTTGGTGAAAGGTATGAGGGAAGAAACCATTTCATTTTTCAAATGTTAAACGAGGCATTTCTACCTGTTAGATATATACAAATGAAGGCACACATGTCTTCTCTAAGGCAGCATCCACAGCAATGGCTCACTGCCTAACCAAGCAGATTCTTAATCAGTACTGGTAAATGAATGGCTGAATGAATCAGTGAGAGAATCATCAAAATTCAGACACTTCTCCACTATAACTAAGTTTTCCACAGCACATTACCCTTGCCCAAGCCAAACAGCAGTAGAATTCCAGGTGGTCTCTCACAACTATCTTGCTTTTAGAAAACTTTTGTAAAGCAATGCATGCTTTATAAAGCAGTGGAAGCTAGCCTCCTAAAATAAATCTAATCAGGCCATTCTCTTGTTTAATATATTTTAATGGATTTCTACTGTTTCTGAGCTTGCTCTATAGGAACCACACGATCTGTGTCATACTTTCTTATTTATGATGTCTTTACCACTTTTTATATTACCAATATCCTGGGTATTTTACTTTTTTAAAATGTGCTATACTCTATCACATAATCACTATTTCCCCCTGGCTAATTGTCTTCAAGTATTGGCATGAAATCACTTCTTCCAGCTACTTTCCTTGATTTTTATTTTTTGGACAATTTATCTTTTCTTTAGCTTCTGAAGATGCTTTGTAGTGACTTTTTATAACATTTATTCTTACAGATTTTCATACCATCTTGTATAATTACACATCTTCTTCACTAGATTGTATTCTGTGCAGGGCAGGGCCAGGATAATCTTGTCTATGATTAGGTTCCCAGCCGGTAGTACAGTGCCTGGTACTTCATAGGTCTGCAGTTGTTGGATGCATGAACAGAGGTACTATAACATGTTCACAGATTGCCCTCCTGTTCCTACTGGATTGTGCTATTCATCAAGAGTTGATACAATTTAATGCATGACAAAGAAAATCAAACACCACTAAAATCATTCTGTTTTGAAGTGTTGTAATATGTTTGCAGACCAGAAGTTTAATTAAAAATGAATGACTTATGTAAAGAAATATAACAATTGGATTCACAGAACTGCAGTCTATAGTCTATTAACTCTAGTATTTGTAATATAGTGCAGCAAATAATATGTCTAAAAAGAGTTAGGAACAATATTTAAATAGATTTAGTATTGTTTCAAGATTAGTTGGGGAATCAATTAAATAGAAGTTGAAAGAAAAGGACGAGCATACCTTATATAAAGCATTCAGAATTTAGAATATAGACTAGCATTTTAGTTTATATGTTTTGATTTCATTGTCTTTTTCACTGCTACATGGGCCCTGTGAAGTTTATGACATATTGACATATGAAAAACAAAATGAATTCCAGAAATGTTAACCTGTGCAAAGTAAAGGAGTTACTAAGTGTCAGAGTTGGGCCTCCAACCTAAATCTTCTAACTCTCTCACCCCATGTTTTATGCACTAGTCTAAATAGAGTTTCTTGTAACTCACTTTACATAATTTTCTGGTCCATTTGCTCACTTGCTTCAGTAAATGTACTCTTCCATTAGTTCACGTACCACTACATTTTGCCTTCTTTGTATCTCCATTTTAGCCCAGAGCAAACAATTCATTTCAAAAAACGTGGTTTCCATAAAATGTTAGGAAAGTGAAGGCAGAATGAACCTGTAAGGACCCAATCATCTTCCTCCAGAAATGATAGGCAAATCAGTTGTATAGAGGAATTAGACTTTTTTTGTTTTAATTAAAGGAAGATTGAGAAATCTATTAAAAATAAGACAGCATATATGTGATACCAATCCCAAATACTTATGTGTATTAACTTATGTAATCATCATAATAACCTTTTGAAGTAGGTAAGATTGTTACCCCCTCCTCCCCCCATTTTACAGATAAAGATACTGAGGCACACAAAGGTTCAGAACTTGCTTGAGGTGGTAAGTGGTAAATGTGTAGATGGGATTTGAATTTAGACCATTAGTTCCCAGAGACCACTTTTAACCATTATGGCAACCTGTTTCTTAATAACCATTTTCACTTGACTGCCTTAGATCTCCTAAATTCATTTATTTGACAAATATTTATCAAATACCTAACACTACACTAAACTAAGGGGGTTGAGGAGATGTTGTGGATAAGGGAAGTGGATAAGAGGTTAGCAAGGAAAAGTCTAGGGAACATTTATCATTAAACATTATTTAAATAGTTAAAGTATTAGTCATTAATGATTTTTACTTTCTTTATTCTCTGTTTTTTCACATCCTAGTCCCTCTAACCACTTCCCTTATCCACAACATCTCCTCAACCCCCTTAGTTTAGTGTAGTGTAATTTCTTTAGAGAAAGAGAGACCTACCAGAATAGACCAGGACCTTTGTCCAACCCATCTTCCCCACCTGATGTTTTGTGGATCCAACTACCTTGGTAAAAACTCTGCCCTGAGCAATTGCACCTAGCATGAACATCGCATAAGTTCCTAGGCAGTTCAATATTGGAAAAATGTCAGAAAGTTGGTATCAGTACAGAAAAGAGTAACAACTGGAAAGAAACTGGGGGAGGGGGATAATTATGAGGAGATGATAAATTAAGTATATACTGTGCACCATCCTAGATATATAATACAAAACTGTACAGTAAGAATATGGTAAGTAAAAAAAACCTAGTAATTTAAATGAAAGTTATACTTACATTCCAGCTGAGATAATACTTGACTTGTTTAAATTTTGATGGGTTGATTTGAAATTATGAGTTAATGATGATTGCAGATCACCATTGAAAACTGATAATAGTTAGTATTTCAAATTCCTAGTAATTTTGTAGAACCAGTATAGTTTCTAGATGCTAACTACGACCCAGATTGTTTTATTTATATGAAGAAATGTTTATATTCAATATTGATTAGCTGAGCTTGGAAGTTAATAAAAAATAGCCAAAATCACACAATGTTTGTGAGATTACTTTATTCAGTGTCTAGAACATATTAAGCTCTTGCTACTGCTTTTTTTAAATGGACAAATAAATACCAAGAAATCATATTGGCAAAAATGCTGTATGTCTATAATCTGAAGGAAGTAGTAGCAAGATGAAAGCTAAAGATTTATAATTTTCAACATTCACTCATTTCATGGAAGGCTTAAAGTATGGAGGCAGAGCTCCAAAGGAATTGGGAAACAGCCATTGTTCTTTTAATGTAAATATTGATTTATTTTTTATTGGTGTTCAATTTACTAACATACAGAATAACCCCCAGTGCCCGTCACCCATTCACTCCCACCCCCCGCCCTTCTCCCCTTCCACCACCCCTAGTTCGTTTCCCAGAGTTAGCGTAAATATTGATGGAGGAATTTTTAAAGGAAATGGAGATATATATGATCCTAATGCTATCTGTATTGATATTAGAATAATATGCTATTGAATTCTGTAACTCATTGTTAAAACTGGGAATTTCAAATCATAGTTGGTGATTTCAAATATGGCATATTACTAAATCCTACAGAAGATAATATAAAATACCTTATCTTAAAAATCTCTTTATGGTATTTGTCGCAACCTAGATTTTTAAATTTTTTTAATTTTAAAAAAATATTTATTTATTCATGAGAGACACACACACACACACAGAGAGAGAGAGAGAGAGAGGTAGAGACATAGGCAGAGAGAGAAGCAGGCTCCATGCAGGGAGCCCGATGTGGGACTCAATCTGGGACTCCAGGATCATGCCCTCGACTGAAGGCAGACACTTAACTGCTGAACTACCCAGGCGTCCCACAACCTAGATTTTGATCAAAAATCTACCCCATGCTTTTTGAGTTCCAATTTGGCTTCAGAGCTCAACAAGATATGATTAATGAAGATTTTGTAGATGCAGTTTAATTGGTTGATTTATTAGTTATAAATGAGTAAGTATATTTACTAGTTCACCCAACACATTTGTTGAGCTCCTGTTATGTGCCAGGCTCAGTTAAGAGAGAATCAGGTTACCTAAATTGTCACATGCTCAGCCTTTCATAGAAGAACAAATCTTTAGCAACCACTACCTTCATTTTTACTTTTAATTATTCTGTCCTTCTGGACTTTATTTTGATTTATGTTCTGAGAAGATGATGCTCTAAACTTCGTTTTTGTCTAAGTCACAATAGTGATTAATTAATCCTTAGTTTCTGCTGCATCTTTTTTCATTAGCTAGGTACTTGTATATCCTAAGGCCTTTTGCTAGTATTGTTTCTTTGTCCACTGAATGACTTGTTGATCCTATTACCAGTTTTAATTATTGTAGATTTTATATATTTAATATCTGATAGGGCTAGTGCTCTCTTTCACTCATTTCCCCCCACCCCAAAATTTGTTAGCTTTCAAATTTGTGCATTTGTCATAATTTAAATTAATCTGTCAGGTAATAGAATTATTATTTTTAAAAAATTATTTTAAAAAATCTGAAATTGTTTCAAACTCTGTCCTTAGAAAGTATTGCTATATTAACTTTTTAAATCTTTCACAATTTATACTTGGTTCATCTCTTTATTCGTTTTGAAGTTTCCTTTTATAAAGGAACTACAGAATTCCTTAGTGTTTTCTTAGATAGCCTATGTGTTTGGCTATTATAAAGAAATTTTCTCTAATATCATATTCTAACCAGTTAAGGATGAAGTAAAGGAAGGGGATGGATTACTGTTATAATTCTACTCAATGACTGAATTATTAATTCTACATTTTTTTCCTACTTTCTTGTGTGTCTTCATATTTGGTGCAGAAAATAGTTTTGTTTTTCTCCTCTTTAATAGCTATGCTGCTTATTTATCTTTCATATATAATTATAAAACAATGTTAAGTAATATCCAGATCAGTGGCAATAATCATAATGAGGGTTGTAATAGTACAAATGTTGCTAGAGCTTCACTTTAGAGGGGATTAAGACCAATCTGATCCTTGTAGTTTAGGCACTGCTGGCAGTACAGTATCTATAACAACTCCTCAGCTCTGATTAGCTGCAAGCAGGCAGTGACAATGTAGAAATGAATGTGCATGGTCGTGTTTCAATAAAACTTTATAAAAGTAGGCTCCAAGTCAGATTTGGCCCCTAGGCCATAATATGCTAATTCTTGCTATGAATACTTAATTCTAGTCTTCTGCTTTATTTAAACCTCATATTTTCTTGCTATTTTTCCTTTATTGACTATGTTTAATTTTATTTTTATATAATTACATAATTTGTATTTGCTAATCTTTAGTAGTGCAAGTTGGAATAAAATTGTCTATTGACTATCCATTGTATGATTAAAAATTTTGATTAACTAATTCACAAATAAAGAATTACTTGTGTTCAATAAACATGAACATATGCTTAATCTCAAGTGAAATAAGTAAACACATTAAAAGAAGATTTATATATACATGTATATTCCCTTTAAGCTGCCAAAAATGAAAAAAATCATTACCTAGTTATATGTGTAAATGTCCATGTATGTGGCATGTGGAGGGGAGGTGGGAAGAAGTTACTTTCTGGTGAAAAACTTAAGGGAGAATAAACATAGATTCTTTCCAGATGATAAATGGATTATTCATGTCAAGGCCTTAAAGCACATACTATTTGAACACAACAATTGTTGTGGATTAATTTATTTGTAGGAATATTAAAGAAATAACCAGAAGAACACAAGCATATTTAAAGAAATGTTCATGATGGCATCATTTGTAATAGTAAAATATAATCACAACTGGGAATAAATTTAATTTCAAACAATTTGGAATTAAGTGTGGGGAGACTTCTGTTTCTTATAATGATGGGTTGGCAATGCAGAACAATTATACTAAAAAGAGGATTTTTTAAAAATGGAAGAAATGCAAAAAATCTTCTCAAATGGATCATGTAATTGTTAAGACAGTAAGGAAACACCAGACCAAGAACAGAAAGAACATTAGATTTGTAAGAGATATGCCACAGTTGATTTGCGGCTATGATAAGCAGCTAAGTTGTAAAGCTGAAATTTTGGTAGAGTATGAAGCAGAGATTAAAGTTCAGTCTCTCTCAAAGGGAAATACCCCTATGCCAGCCTGGGTCCCTGAAAGGTTGCTGTCTGGAATAGGAAACATGAAATATGCTCTGAGTGGTCATGCTCATGATCCACCAAACCTCAAGCCTTGATTAAGACCAAGGCTACCACATTTACATGGTTGGCAGAAGGAAGTAAAGTTTCTCTTTGAAGGAATATATCACTTCCTGGATATGACATTATTTCCAAAAGTAATTTTTTTCAAATAAACATTTAATGAACAACCAAAGGTAATAAGGTTTACAAGGAGTCTAGATGACATCAGCTGCAATTAGTAGAAACAACATGCAACAGAAACGGACCCTGGCACTCTGGATATTTGAAATATAAAACAATTTGTGTTTTCCATGTTAATGGAGGTAAAGGCCGTTCTTAAAAATTTCAGTAAAATCTTAAAACTGTAAAGCATGATATGATAATTATGCAAAAGGCCCAACTTGAAATCATAACTAAGATCTAAGATAACATTGAGAACTCAAAGGAGGGTTTCCAAGCAAATGATATCTGTTTAATATATTCTGAACTGAAATGTAGGTCATTAGAAGCTATCCTGAATGAAATATAGAGATAAAAATGTGGAAAATTCAGAAAAATATTAAAAGACCTAGAGGACTTGATGAGATTTAACATGTTTCTTTCATTTGAGTCCCAGAAGAAGAAGAGAGAGAAAATTATGCAAAGACATTTTTGAAGCAACAGTAGCTGAAAATGTCAAAGAACCACTGAAACACATTGATCCATTGATTTAAGTACAAGAAGCCACAAATAAGATAAATAAGTTTTAAAAAATCTATGATTAGACATATAATAGTGAAACTGCATAAAAATTAACAATATGGGATGGGTTAAACTTACTATAGGCTTTTGTTCAGCATATGAAGTTGATAATCTAGATGCACAGTTATTATCCTAGAAAATTTTCATATTAAGTGGAAAATAATCATAATACAAGGACAATATCTCTTAATGCATGTATGTATATAGGGAAATATCTTGAATTATACAATAAAAAGCTCAAAGTAGTAACTGCTAGATGGTGGAAATTAAGAGCTATAAGCTCATTATTAATTTTTTATACTGATATTTTATGATTTTTTCAATAATAATTTTCACATTAATTTAAATATCAAGGTCAAAACACAACACCCAGTGTTGGTGAAGAAATAGTAAAATACATACTTGCATAGTTTGCTGGGGGGATTATATTTTAAACTCAATATTGAGAAATTAGATGGTCTGTATCAAAAACTGTAAAAGTGGTCATGCCCATTGGTCTGATGATTTAATGTCTGGTTATTTATCCTAAGGAAATAGAGATTCACAGGAAGATTTTATATAATGCACATAGATGCTTGCTACACAAATCTTTTGCCTAGAACACTCTCCTTTGTTGGGTCTCCTTCAGGTCTTAGTGGAAATATCTCTTCCTCAGCATGATTTTGCTTCAATATCCAGGAATGGTTTATACTCCCACCCAGAACCTCCCATATACACTGTATCACAGATATAATTACGTGAGTATTTCATCATTATCTGCATAATTGCTGTCTCTTCCTCTACGTATATTGTAAGCTTTTGGAGACAGGGACTACATGTTCATTCTTCCCTCTGCCCTTGTTCTGAAGCACTGTTTCTAGGTTGTTATAGGCAACCACTAAATTTTTAATAAATTAATAAATATGCTTCTTTCAGATTATATTTAAATAGAAAAATATAAACCAAATGAAGTTTCAAATTTTCTTTTTAAAAAAAATTCTTAATAATTAAATGTATTATGCTATAACCATCTACTGAATACCATAGTTATTAAAAATTAATATTTTCTAGAAATGTTTAGTGACTTCTAAAGATTTTTATATTATTAAGGAAAAGAACATCTATGAAAGTGTTTTTATATGATACACTTTTTAAAAATTTATATGATACACTATATGACACACGGATTAGGGACACCTGGTGGCTCAGTTGGTGAGCATCCAACTCTTGGTTTTGGCTCACATCATGATCTCAGGGTCATGGGATCCAGCCCCACATGGGGCTCTAAGTGTGGAGTAGGCATGTCCCTCTCCCTTCTCCTTTGCCCCTCCCCCCCCCTTGCTTGCTTGCTCCTATGCTCTCTTTCTCTATAATAAGTAAAATCTTTAAAAAAAACTCACATATTAAAGAAAATCTACATACCAAATACGTTATCTTTCCTTTTTACCTATATGAAAGTGTGTGCATGTATCTTAAATAGGGAGGTAGAGAGGTCAGGAAAGACCTCGCTGAAAAGTGACACTGAATAAAGATCTAAAGTTCTTGAGAGAGTGAATTACACTAATGTCTGGGGGAAAGAATCTGAGGCAAAGACACATCAAGTGTGAAATCAAGTGTGTGCCTGGCATGAATGAGAAAGAGTAAGGAGACCAGTGTGGGTGGACTAGATAGGGAGGAGCTGGATAGAGAAGAATTTAAAAAATCCATAAGCATAGATTTCATTTTATTTTTGTATTTCTTTCTAGTTTTGTTTGAGTTTTCTTTTTTTTTCTTGATTATATTTGTTAAGGACCTTTACTGTGTTTTAAAACATACCTTAGACTTAAAAAAAATATTTGTTGTTTTTAAAAATTTCTTTTTGTAGATTACTTTTTCTTGTTTTCCATTGATTTTTAAAAATTACCTGGCTAACTTTTCAGGTGGACTTCATTTACTTGTGTTCCTTCTCTTTTAATGAAATGAATTATAGTGTATAAATCTTGTTTTGAATGGAATTTTGATTGAATCACCAAGATTTTTCATTAAAGTGTTCTTTTTCCTGTTCTACTAATTTTAGTTGTAGTTATTTCTAAGTATAAGCTTTTCTGCTTGTATAACAGAAATATGTTCATGGTAGAACAATGGGGGAAAATCTAAGAAGGAGAAAGAAGAAAATAAATTATAATAATCCCATCTATTACCCAATATTTCAAGTACATGTATAGTTGTTTTTCCTTAAATTTGGGATGACAATTTATTTATGGTTTCATAACTTGATTTTTTCTGCATTGGACTTAATAGTTTTTAGACATTGTAACTAATTTTTCACAAGAAATACATCTTTGTAGTAGAAATACAAACGACATGAAAGAACAAGAATGTAAAGTCCCCTCTTCCTGTATTCCTAGAGTTCCCCACTTTAACTGGCAAGAGAGGTAGATATTATATTACAAAAACTAAAATGTTTTCCTTATGGTCAGAATATCTGCTCTGTGTCTTGTGACACCTGTGGCAATATTTGTAAACCTTGTCTTTTCATTGTCTTTCTAATTCAGTTAGTTTCGAAGTTAGTGGAGATTCTTCCTAGATTCTGGCAATGAGTTGTTGATTCTTGTTTCTAGTACTTATTTTCATTTTGTATTTTTCTGTTTCTTTTTCATGGAATTTTAATGATAAAATTTGAGACCCTGATGTAAAACTTACATTTAAAACTTTATTTTTCCTAGGAAGAGTTTTATATTTTACTCTTGCTTTTATTTGTTGGTTTCTGTTCTTGTTTTTGTTTCTTATTAAATCATATTTTCTTTTTTTACTAATGTGTCTACTATAAGGTACCATATATTCTTTTTGGAAAGAGATGAGTTATAAATCAATTTATAAACAAATAATATTTTAGGGTGTGCTACAAAAAGATAATCACTATTTGTCTATTATCAAGAAATTACCAAAGCAAGTCTTAGTACAAGTGAAACTGTATCAAATGATAAAAATGTATTTTTTATTTACTCCAAAAGATGCTTATGACATTTTTCTGAGTGAGAAAAAGAGCGAGTCACATGTTACTGTGCATAATAACATGAGTTTTAATGCAGAGTTTATCTGTATGTGCCTATGTCTATATATACCTGAGTATGTTATCCATACCCTTATCTACATATGCCCATATCTATCTATGCACAGAGAAAAGTTACAATGGAATTTTGCCAATGATGATTTGCAGGTGGTATATCTTGTGTGAATTTCATAATCTCTCATTTATATTTGTATTGGTTGTTTGAATTTTTCATGCATGCATTTTTTTATCGAAAGGTTTTATTTTCCTAAAAGAGAATTGACACATTTTTTCTTGATATAATTGTCATGTTTAGAATGCCAAAGTTTAAAATTCTGCCAACTTAACATACAATTAAAATATTTTTCGAACTTCACTTAGATTTATCTTTAATTTCAAAATGAACATAGAGGAACACATCATAGTTTTGAATATCATTCACTAGGCTATAATTTTTGTTTACAGATAATGCATAAAAGTTTGAAACCAATTTTATATGTCACACTTAAGTACAAATGCATCATTTTATCCTAATTTCTTGTCAGTTGATATTTTAGAAACATTTCTAAACAGAAGGCTTCCTAGGGAATGTAGAAATCATGCTTTCTCTTTTAGTGATATCATATCTTTAAATACCAAAGCCTTTATGCTAAAATAATAAATCTTTGTTATTTGTTCATAATACATATATGTTGGCTCTGCTGTGCCAAGGACAGGAAAGTCACAAAGCTTCCATGTTGAAGCTGGTTATTAAATATTCAGGCTCAATTTACCAGGACCTTTATTATACTATAAGAAGTCTTCTGTAATGAAGAGCTACTTGTAACATCAAAGCACAAGAGATATTATCTCTTCCCCTCATAGCCCATGACCTAAAAGCTTTTCTTTTTATCTTTATATGAAAGAAAAACATACTTTTCAAAAAAGACTCAGCATTTGTAGGCATTGTGTACATCATGTAAAGTAGACTCTGGATATACTCTATGATTTTTTTGCCTTTGTCCAAGGGTTTTGTTTTTTTTTTTTTTCAACATTATACTTTATACTATTTTTTTTTTAGAGAACAAAATAATTTAATTTTAAACTAATTGTGACAGTTTTTAGCTAGCAATATATGTATGTTCTCCTTTTTCTAAATAATCTGAAGATCTGAAAAAGTGACACTGGTACTTGTTGGGCCTTTTATTTGTAGTCTCAGAAAATAAAAGAAACATTTTATTAGACTTCTGGGAAAGTTTAGGACTCCAAATTTTCAAATCATTTTTACATTTCTTAAAAATGAATATTACAACCAAATTAAATACTCATAATAGAGCTATAAATGAGGGTCAGTTTCACTATGCTTTCTTCCTTTCATTTTCTATCAAATACAGAGTATTGGGGGCAAAACAAAAATAGACAATATACAACCTGAATACAAGAAAAGGGAACTTTTCTAAAGAAATTATCTAAAAGTTAGCTCTTATTCTGATGTAATTGCATCCTGCAATATCATGCATGTAGAGACTTCATTTAATCATGTTCTATTTGTATGGAGACATACAATGGCAAGAATTTTATAAGTGCTTTTAACAATAATTTTACATGGTTGCATGAAAAAATGCTGGTATTCAATCTTGCACTTGTGCAAATACCTCTCATTCTTTACATGAAAAATTCCAAATTCCAATATTTATTTGGCTGATTTAGAATCATTAGAAATAGAGGAAAAGTTGAGAGAAGAGATAGCATTGGTGATTAGCGAAGCAGAAGTGAAGCGTATTTGGTTCTTTGGAATCATACTTTTTTGCTTGTTAAATAAGACAATGAATTAGAGAGGTGAATGATATATTCTGTCATATTTCAAAGTATTCGAGGTTGTTCTTGCATGAGGTCATCATCATATTAGGGTTAATAGGGTGAAATGCTGTTGCCAGAGAGGGAGGGCTACTGTTACATGCTTCATTCAGAAAAGCATTTGGATTACCAGACTAGGTATGCCATGCAGGGTCTCTCCTCTTGGAATCCCAGCCAAAAAAGAGTTTCTTTTTTTTTCTCTCCTAACTATCCAGTGTTCAACTCATCTTTATTCTTGTATTTATCAATTAAAAATATTATTTGATTAACCACTATGTGTTAGACACTGTGCTGTGCATACAATAAAATGAAGCTAAGATTCCTACCATTAAATAGCTTACAGTCTTTAGCTTGGGTTCTAGATAGTGAAATGTAAGATCTTTAGGCTTATTGAACCAAAAAGTACAAAGCACTTTTCTTACTGTGAGTTTCCCTGATGATTTTTGCTTGAAAATTACATTGTCAGCCAGTGATTATGTCATTTTTCAGCGAGAACATTAAACCTAGTGGCCCACTGGGTGGGTCAGGACCTGCTGTACCTGCTGTGGGTGTTGTGCTAAAATGGTTGAGGGGCTCAGACCCTCCTGGGTCCCAGTTTGTTATCTTCAAAATGAGAGAATTGGACAGAAACATCATTAAGCTTAGTTTTAAACATTAGAGCCTCCCCAACCCATGTTCCCCCAGTAAAGCAAAATTCTGCTTTAAGATAAATAAGCAAACGAATAGAGTCTAATCATTTTGATTGTCTTAAAATGTCTAAAAAAATGATCAGGCCTGATACTTAATAAACCCCTCTGATATTCTAAAACATACCCCCCCACACACACACACCCCTCCACACACATGCATTTCAATGCTCTAGATCCTTTGATCTCACTGTTATATGTTCACAAGCTTCACTCCAGTCTTAAAGGAGCTTGCTATGAGCAGGGAGAGGTGATTAGGATAGAATGTGTGAAAAGTTAGAAGATGGAGTATTATTACTGTTGCTATTCTGAGGAAAGAACAACCAAATGTATGTTTTGAGGGACTGGGAGACCCCTGTCCATCAGCAAAGCTTTGGTATATGGGATGTGTGTGTGTGAATGTTTGGTGCAATGAGACTGCCTCTACTCCCTAAATGATTAGTGTAGTATCAGAGTGGAAGATCAGTCATGTTTATTTGTGACTGAGTGATTTTATTGAGGACAGCGTCTCTAATACCCTGCTGCCACCAAATATGTATTAAAAATAAGATATCTTATGTGCTATGTGCCTCTGGATTAACTTTACAAAGGAAATTGATGGAATATAAAAAAGTATCAGTGGAGGAATTATAAACCAGTTATAAAACTAAGGAACTTAATTTCTAACTCAGGCTAAGTGTATCTGTGTGTATTCATATATAGTATATATACATATTTATAGTACATATTTATTATATACATATACTGCATATTTATTACATATACATATATCACATATATAATATGGTGTATACACATGTATGTATTATATTAAATATTTTTAGCTATAGTGTTTTATATTTATATAATACATATATACACAGTGTTTTATGTACATGTATGTATTATATGTTTTATTAAATATTTTTAGAACTATAGTTTTGCCACTATACTAATACTAATATAGTATATATGTATTTATATTATTTATATATATTAATAATATATATATACATATAATAAGTAAAAGCATTTTAGAATATCAGAGGAATTGGTAACTCAATGGCAAGAGTTTGGGAAAGTTTAGGAATTATAAATATATATATTTGGATGGAACCTGGTTTCATTCATTCACAATGGCAGTAATACAGTTGGGCAGGCCATTTAATGGATTTATAGTGCAAAGAAATCCTTATATTCTGAAAGCCTTCTGTTTCCTTGGATATGCCATATTTTCAAACCCATAAGTTATTGTAAAGATTGGTAAAATTTGATTTTGTTGACAAAGCTCATTCTAATTGGCAGAAAGTCTGGCTGTGACATGATATTTACTAGGCTGTTACCTGGAACCAATGCTAAACAACATTGGTATATTGGTATATATTGTGTAGTACACAGTATTTTAATAAGTCTTTATTGAGACCTATTATAGTAGAGACCCAGAAACCAATTCAGCCATTTTTTTTTAGCTGAAAATCTTTCTTAAAGACATTGTACAATCTGTTTATGCCAAATGTTTAATGATTAAAAATAAATGTTTCTAATTGATAAGTAAATTCAGAAAGAAATTGTTTCATTTAAAAATAGGTTTCTTGTTGCATTTTTCTCTCTTTTTTTGTATATAAAGTTTTTATACAAGCCTTTTTATTTTTGTGCTGCCTATATTTTATTAATGGCTACCAAAATAAACTCTATTAGTTGTCTAAGATTATTTGCTTTTTAGTAGTGAAAATTCTTCCTTATTAATGCATAATAAAACTGATTCTTAAAAAGACTTTTGTAGATTTTAACAAAGTTAATAATTTAACTATGTGATCTTATTTCATCCTAGTTTTTTTTTTTATTTTTATTTTTTATGTTAACCGTCTAATTTATTTGGTCTGCTCAGTGGCCCACAGTGGGCCTCATCCTAGTTTTTTAAAGTATAAACAAATGCAGCAATATCTTACATTATTTAACTAGTAAGTACTTTCTATCTTATTTGTATATATTGCTATACCTTCAGTCATACCTTAATATCTGATAAAGAAAGCTTAGTCTTGTGAGGGACATTTGTGTCCTGGAACAAAATTTAAAGCACTAAATCATTTTGTGTGTCTACAATGGACAAATGATAGTGTATCTCTGTCTCTATAGATTTTAATTGTTATATCAACCAGATCTCAAAACTATGAGAAAGTTTTGACAAAATATTGGCCTAGAATGAATTATAATTTATGCTGAAAGATTTTAAGTCCATTCTATTTTGCATCGAAGTGCAAGAGTGAGTAAATTATGTATGATGACTTCTCCTCACTTAAAACCACTTGTAAAAGAAGAATATGTTTGTTTACATCTCACTAATATGCCAATGTTTAGGTAGTTATGTTTACTCCTGTTTGCCACAGGTAAACTGGATAGAACATCAGACAGCTCATTATAGAGACAAGTATGCTCCATTCCCAAAGTTGGATGACAGAACAAGTCATGGTGAGTATTGTAATTTTAGTGCACCATACATCTTCAAGCTGTCTGGAGGTAAAATGCTTACTAAGCATTGCATTTGGGCTGTCAGAATGCTTTATGGCATGGTAATTAAATAAAGGCAGTGCTGTGGAGTTAAGCCAGTATCTGATAAATTCTAGAAATCTCTTCCAGAAAGCTCTTACTTTGAATCTGAAGTTTTGGAAGAAGTAGATTTTACAATTATTGACTAATCTTTCAGTAAAAGCACACTTTATAGGGTATTCACTGAAAACATTCATTTATGTTTTCTTGTGATAAATCAATGTCCAATTCACCTAGCAGAGAACTCAACTGTCAGCATGCTGCCCTTTGAAATGTTAGTTTCCCCTTTCTCAAGTTATATAATCAGTTACTATTTTTAAAACAACCTGGGGCTTCTGGGTGACTCAGCCGGTTAAGCCTCAAACTCCTGATTTTGGCTCAGGTCATGATCATAATCTTTAAAAACAAAAGAAAAAAACAAACAAACAAGGAAACATGACAAAAAAGCAAGATACGAAGACCCAAGATGGAAGTACAGTTATCTACTGCTTTTCGAAAGCTTGTATAATGCAGCTTTGCTTTTACAAAAAAAACCCTACATTAGTACCTGTTTACACTAACTGAAAGTAATCCTAAGAGGATTTTTATTTTGACAATAAGAGGCAAAAGTGAAAATAATTTTCAGTGTTTGTTTGGCAGTGAGCCCTTATGCAGGCAGTGCACAACCCAAATAGCAATAGTGGCCCCGCCAAGCTCCTTCCCCTGAGCTATACTCAGCATTTCAGCATAGAGCTTTCATAGCTTTGAATGGTGTCTGTAAGCATCTGTGCTTTATCTGGCTTTATTTTGCACTTCTGTTAGCAAGATGTGTCCTAAGGTATCAGAAAAGCCTAAGAGATGTTACTTTTTTTGGGGGGGGGGTGTCTGGGAATGCTCAAAAATTTTTCCGTATAAATTAATGGTAATTGCTTCTTCTCATTATGCCATTTTAGCTTAGGAAAGGTTTCATTGGAACGCTCTGCTTTCAGATAGCAGGGGAAAACTGTGTTAGAAAGAAGTGTATTTATTTAATTCTTGTCACTTGTCACTTTTCCTCTGGAATTTAGTGCTTAGTTTAAGAGTGAATTGCACATAATACCTCAGTAGGGAATGGATACATTTTTCCTTTATACTTATTTACCGATGTTCATTCTAATAGTTATAAACTGTGTGTTTGGTAAAAACATGCTATAGACCAGCACTGGGATCCAGAACTATGGGTCAAAGGCCAAAGGCCTTTGTTTTTTGTAAATAAAATTTTACTGGAATTCAGGCCATTTGTTAATATATTGGCTTTTAGCTGCTTTCTTGCTACTACGGCAGAGTTGAAGAGTTGTGACAAAGACCATGAAAGCCCACAAAGTCTAAATTATTTATACTCTGGTGTTTTACAGAAAGCTTATTGACCCCAGGACTAGTATAAGGATTTGCAAATTTTTAAAGGAATATACAGGTTTTGTGTGTGTGTGTGTGTGTGTGTGTGTGTGTAGTATGTAGTAATGAGAAAGAATAAAGATTTATTATTTCACATGATTTTTATTTTTCTTCACAGCGAAGAATATTTTGCATTATTGCTTCAAATTTTTAAGTCTTAACAATTTCCCGTAGAAGCTGCTCCTGCTTAGATGCAAAGCTGTGTACACTGTCAGGTGGATAGTTAGTGAGCCAGTGTCTCTTCAAAGATAAAATATTTTCTAAACCATGCTGTGAGATTGGCATAGAAGGAAAACTGGGAATAGGGTTCAGGTGAGTCAGTGAAGTGGCTTCTAACCAGGCAGCTATTATATGCCTGAAAACTGCATGAAGTGAGGTTAGTCTGCAGGTCTTACCAGCTTGTTCTTGGCGAGACTCCCAAACCTCTAACTGTATCATGAATGCGACTTCATTTTCTATAGCAGACTATTCTCCATGGCTGTCTCAAAGATAGACCATGGGTCAATTTTTTTTTAATCTGTTACATTTACTTTTCTAAAAAAAAAAAAAAAAGTAAAAAGAAACTTGTTAGATATAAACAGACTATGATTGCTAAGTTATTTTTAATTTTTTAATTCTTCATTTTGTTGTTAAATAGTTGTATGTGTATGTATGTGTATACACATGCACAATTACATAAAGCTGTAGGATCGTGAAAGCAGCTGTAGGACTGCTTTCCAAAATAGAGCTTTTCTATAGAACATCTAGCAGAAGGATAATAGATAATAATGGAATGGTTAACATTACTATTTTCAAAAATTGAAAGGAAATCATCATTCAGAGCCAGTTTGGCATTTTCTTATACGACATCCTATTTAGGGCTCTGAATCTCAGCTATGCATTTCTGTGAATTTGAATCCAACAGAGATGTAGCTTTCACATAATTTTCTTCAGTTACAAGAATCATAATTGTTGTAGTGGGATGCTTTAAGCCTGGGTCACTTCTGAAGTCATTTCTGAAGACAGCAAGTGCTCTTCAGGGACGTGCAAGATGAGGAAAGCACCTGTTGGTCACTGCATCTATGTTACCAATATAGATTTTGTACAGATCAGTGTGTTCAGGAGTCAGCTATGAAGAGGAATCTGAAATGTTTGCAATTTAGTCAATGTGATGAAATATAAGTATAAAAAATTTTTGAAATGCAAACCAGTTCAGATTAACAAAATATTTAGGTACTCTCTCAACTTAGTCTAGAGAAAATAGCTGAATGAGATATAAAAATGAAGATAGAACTATTTACATTGAGATTGCCTGAAAAAATTACCTCCTTTATTCTGAGGTGATTTTTCAGATTCAATTGATTATAATGTTAATTTACATCAAATCTTGGAATGACGTAAACTGTTTTTATTGCTGTTGTCTCAAAATACAGGATTATTACACTTCTGAATTACAATGATACATAGTAGAATTTTGAGAATATAGGACAGAGGTCAAACTCTGTGACATTGGGACAAATATAGCTTGCTGACATTCTATGGGCTAGAAATATTTTTAAAAACTAGAAATGTTATTAAAACTTCTAATTTGCAAATTTCTTTTTTTAACTTGCAAATTTCATTGAATATCTGAGACATTTTGATATTTGATATTTGTTTTAAGTGTTTTAAATGTAAAAATGTAAATGTAAAATGTAAAAAAGAAATCAAAAGGTGCAGAGGATCATAAGGAAATGTTCTTGATCTCTCATTTTTAGATTTTAAGTATTCTTCCATAAATATTCATGCTTATATGAACATGAGTGAAATAAACAATGAAATTACAATAAATATTTTCCTATACACAAGTACTTTTAATTCCTCATTTTATAATAACTTGTTTTAATAATTTTATAACTTTACTGCTTTATGCTTGCATTTATTCTTTCATTGGCATTGCTTTGGTATTTTTAAACTAAATTCTTGATTTTAATAGAACTTTCTCTTCTCCTCTCCTTCTTAAATTTTTTATTTCATAGGTTTCAAATGCTATCCTTTGATAGTTGATAGGAATTGTGGTCATTGCCGTGGTAGAGGGAAGAGGGCTTCACAGTGCAAGCAGAGCAGACTGGGAAGGTCCCAAGCACCTCTGCACACCATGCTACATTCTTCTTGGATGATATATCAGTCCTTTCAATGGCCATCCAAATGTTTCTGAACTTATTTTTCTGAGAACTGACAGTTAACAGCCATTCCTGGAGAAATAACTATCCTCTTCTTGACAAAAGTCTGGAAATGTTTAGCTAAATTAATGCATTTGAACCCCTCTGATCACTGAAAGAGCCAAAGTGGAGTGCAAAATCTAGAATTCAGGTCTTCTGATCTCAAATTTGATATCTTTTCCAATTCTTTTTATTGGTATTGAGATTGACGGATTTGGGGGATGATCAAGGAAACAGATATGACCATGAGGTGGCAGTAGCACACAAGGAGTTTTATTTGGGCAGTGCTTTGGCAGGTTTGCACAAGGGGAAAGTCCCTCACAGCAAGAGACCTTCCAGAGGTAGTGGATGAGGGCTACTACCCAGAAGGGGAAGAGGGTAAAGGGAAGTCCTGAGAAAAAGGATCAGAGAAGATGTTAGAGTCTAGGTGAGTTTACTCAGCAGCAAAATGAAGAGAGTCTGTGTCAGAGAGCTCTGAAGGACAGCAGAAGCTTAGAGTCTCTTACAGCTTCAGAGTTAATCTTATCTATGACTCTGATATTGGGTGCAGTTTTATGCATTATGCAAGGTAGGAAGGCTATGAATGTCTAAAATTCTGCTTATTTGGGTTCATTTATTACAACTGGGTGTGTAAAAATTTGAGCTTTTTTGGTGCCAGTGGGCTTTAGAGTTAGTAGATCCCAGCGTGCTGTGGAGTAAAAAACATAGGGCCAATGTACAGAAGCCATTTTTAGCTCACTGTTATAACAGCTAGTACTAGTTTTGTGTATGTGTGTCTTGTCATTATAACATACTCCACATATACATAAAAATATACGCACTGAAATAATGTATAATATGTACACACCATCTCTGTTTTGTTAACCCTATCACTTTGTCATAATGGCTCCAGGTTTTTTAAAGGAATAAATCATTAGAGTTGAATTCTTCTGTATATCCATTTTAAAACTACTCCCCTACTCACCTTCTTCAGAGGAGTCTTCTTTGTATGCTTAGATGTATATACTTTATATATCATTAAAACAATTTATAGGGACACCTGGGTGGCTCGGCAGTTAAATATCTGCCTTTGGCTCAGTCTGTGATCCTGGAGTCCTGGGATCAAGTCCTACATCGGGCTCCCTGCATAGAGTCTGCTTCTCTCTCTGCCTGTGTCTCTGCCTCTCTCTGTGTGTGTCTCTAAAGAATATATAAATAAAATCTTAAAAATAAAACAATTTATAAAGTTATTTTGGGATAACTTTATGTAAGTGTTAGCAAAATGTGCATAGCCTTCTGCTCTCTCCTTATAATTTTTGAGATGGATCTAAATGATACTTGTAGGTAAAATAGTATTTCATCCTATGATGATTTTAAAAACAATTTCATATTCATGGACATTTAAGTTGTTTTGTTTTTCATTGTTTGCAAAAGCTGCAGTAAAGAACATTTCTGGGACATATCCTCTTATGTAAATGTTGATACTTGGCTATTCCATTTTGATAAGCTCTTCATAAATTGGTATATAATTCTCAAACACCCTATGTGCTCAGATCTGGTACTTTATCGAAATTAGATATAATTCCTATTCTTATAAATTTATAATTGTAGTTTACTCCCAAACACCCTATGTGCTCAGATCTGGAACTTTATCGAAATTAGATATAATTCCTATTCTTATAAATTTATAATTGTAGTTTACTCTTGTATATGTTTATAAATGAGACTCTATGATAGCTTAATTTCTTTTATCATTTTACTAAATTTAAATTTATTTCTCAGATAGATTGTTGTCAATGTTATTGCTTGATTATTTCCCCCAATATTTGGTTTTGGTAATCCACCAAGGTGCACAGGCAAGTATGAATGTCTGTCTTTAGAAGAAGATTGAGTTAAAGACTTTTCTTGGGCACGTGGGTGGCTCAGTTGGCTAAGCATCTGCCTTTGGCTCAGGTCATGCTCTCAGGATTCTGTGATGGAGTCCCATGGATGAAGTTCCTTGCTCGGGGAGGGGGGGATGTCTGCTTCTTCCTCTACTCCTCCCCCTTGCTCATGCTTTCTCTCTCTCTCTCTCTCACTCTTTCTCTGTGTCTTAAATAAATAAATAAAATCTTAATAAAATAAAGAGCCTTCCTGAATTTCTAGCACTGTCACTTGCTCCCTTAATACTTTATTAAATATATCAGAACAATTAGAAAATGGACATTAAAAAACGTATTATTTACTACAGCTCAAGTAATTTAAATCACTCTCCTAAGAGATGTATTTTGGGAAAAGTCATAGTGGCAGGCACATGACATGGTAAGGATAATGATCAGTGTAAGCTGATAACTTCTAATGGGAAATATATACAGAGCTTTTGAATTGCATTTCAAATCACTCATTTTTCCAGCATTTTTTTGTATGCAACAAATGCATAGAAAGTGGTTAGCTAAAACAGGTAGTTTGAAAATATTTCAACATTTTTATCTAAACAAATGTCAGAATTTTTTTTGAAAATGAAAAATGCTAAGTATAATAAAAGTGTATATTTATGCTCTCGGCAGCCAAATGTGCTTTTTAATGGAATTTAAATAAATGGAATTTTTATGACAAAAAAAGCAACAGTAAAAGCAGTGATTATGTTTTTCATAGTTCATTTGCCGTCTTTGCCCTGCAGACCTTCTGTGGAGGAAAATGAGATCCCGAGTGAAGTCTACAATGTCATTGACTCTGAAGAAGGACTCAGAGACCCATTGGTGTTTAATGACCCTTACTGGCCTATGCAATGGGAACTGGTATGATCTTCAGAAATAGATGGTTCTTTGGCAATGTTAAGAAATATTATTTTCGTCATATTTTAATGCAGTAGACAGACACTTTTATGCACTGCCTGCTTTTATCTATTGGTTTTGCAGAGAGAGACTTAGCAAATTTTTGATGAAATATTACTGCCAGCTTATTAATGAGTAGTAATCCTTTTAATTTGATTACATCCTTAGGGTTTGATTTAGTATACCAAAGATAACAGCAAAAAAAAAAAAAAGACATTTAAATTTGGTGTGTGTAAACAGACTCATTACACAGAAATGTTGTTGCCATTCAGGCTTGAAGTTCTTGTTCTTGCATAACCAGAATATATCCTATATTACATCAATAATGAGAAAACTCTTTATGGATTAAGTAGATGTTAGAACATTGCATAACAAACTTTTTTTCATAATGCTTATGGTGTTGGATGTTTTAGGACCACATTGTCCTATCACTTATACATAATTGTGATAATAGGATTGAAAAAAAGCACATTTATCTTTTGAATGTAAATAAGTAAAAAAAAGTTGAAGTACATACTACTGAAGATTTTGAGAGGAAATATTTGGAATGTGAAGATAATGTGGTGAAAATAGAGAGAAATTGAAGACCTTCTAATATCCATACTTATCTCCTCCTAGGTCTGTAAATGATGTAGTGTTTAAAGGGTCTCATACTATAAAATGAGAAAAAGGTTAAGTGCATTTCATCATATTTATGGCAGAATAAGGTGAAAATGGGCAACTGTTGTTGTAGCTCTTTTTCATATCAATCATTGGTAGTTACCAAGCCAACTATCTGAAAAGAGTGGAAAACCTATGTTGGAAAAAATCCAGTTCACTCCTCTATAGCTTCAATTCATCTTTAAAAAGTGAAACATAATTAAAAATATTTTAAGATATATATATGACTATATTTGACATTTCAAACAAACAAAAAAACTCAATTAGAAAAAAATTGAGTTTTGCTTCAATTACTTGAAAGTGAGATAATCAGTATCAAGTGAGTGGACTAGAACTACTTAGGGTCATGAAAGTTAAAGAGAAAATGAAATTTTTAAAAAAGGAGTGAGGGAAAGTAGCTACATTAAAAAGGATGGCATGGAATAAGGGAAAATGTTTTTAAACTTTCTTTTGTTGGTTGGTTTTTTTTTTTTTTTTTGACTTGAAGAAGCAGCAAAAATTAAGATGAATACACATAGAACACTTTATAATTAGTTCCTTAGCAAGACATACTTTTATTGTATCGGTTTTTAAATGCCAAACTCCCCCATACTGAAGTCAAGAATTTCAGAAGAATGCAATAGGGAAAGGAAATGGAGGACAAGTGATGTAGGAAAGACAAGAACAATTGAGTAGCAGTCAACAAAATGACAGGGATTAGAAATGGAGACAGATCTTAGAAGACTATTAAGCAATAAACCCTCTTAAAAGCAGAAGACAGAGATTGTAAAAGGCAAAAGGCAGAAGTAGAAGGAAAGCTCTATACCATTTTCTAGGGCATGAGTTGATAGACTTTTTTTTACAAATAACCAGATAGTAAATATTTCAGGCTTTGTGGACCATATAAATCTCTGTGGCATAATTTTGTTGTTGTTGTTCCAGTCCTTTAAAAATGTGAAAACCTTAGCTTGAGCCATAGATAACCAGAGTGTAGGCTGGCTTTTATTTGCAGGCCATAGTTTACTGACATTACAGAGAATAATGGAAAAAGAGGAGTCAAAATATTAATCATTCAGACTTATCTGTCTCTTAGGCATTCAACTGTTGTATTATACTCTACACACATTACACAAGCACAACTCAGCAATGAAAGGTCAAGCCAGGTCATATTACTATCAATAGCTTTTTGGAGTATTATACTGTATTCCTCATAAGCACCCTTCTAGAGGCATTTCTGTCCATAGACGAGATTCCTTGTAATACCTTGTAATATTAAGGCCAGCTATAATACAAAATTGCAAAGAAAAATGTGCAGTTTCCAATTGGATGTTCTCTTTAAAACATATTCCTAATAGCATACCTAAGCTGTGTTACAGAATCCATCCTCTGTCGAGAATACCAAATTTACTTATTGAAAGGTTGACTGGCAAAGCTGGGTTGTGCTGCCCTAACACAGAAAGGTGAGACCTTATCTTGGCTACCAACCATTAAGTAGCCTCTGTTAGTTACCAATGTTATCCTCCTTTCTCCACAACCAAATGTCCTGAAACAGAAGTCTTCTTTTATGTGCCATGTCCATCTACTCCTCAACCAAAAATATATGGCAGCCAACATGGTAAAGTTTCTATCCTGATATCTCAATTAAATGGCCGAGAGGAAAGAGTGAAAGCTAAAAGGAAAATAATTGTTTCTTACATTAGGTAGATAAAATAAAATAACCCATTTATGTTATGCTCAAAGGTCATTAGACATTGATTAGAAAAGTTACAGCAATATAATTTTCAAGAATATAGGCTTATCTAATTTTTAATGCTTTAATTTTTTTATTCAGAAGTTAATTTTGTGAAAAGGTGTTACATCTGCATACACTTATTTTATTTATAAAACAATGTGGCAGACAATGTAAAAGTGAGTTGACAACATGAACTTTCAAGAGCGAAAAAAGGTATCAGGATATTCATATACTCAGGGATCAATATCGGAGATAGGAGCCCTGGCTCAGCACAGCAGAGACTTGCCACAGCAGAGACCAGAGGGCCAGAGTAAGGATGATGCCAAAAGAGATTCAGCCTTTGAATTTATTTATTAGTTAATTTACTTATTTATTTATTCATGAGAGACACAGAGAGAGCCAGAGACATAGGTGGAGGGAGAAACAGGCTCCCTTAGGGGAACCTGAAGTGAGACTCCATCCCAGAACCCTGGGATCATGACTTGAGCCAAAGGCAGGTGTTCAACCACTGAGCCACCCAGGTGCCCCTCAGCCTTTGAGTTAAAGAAAAGGAAATGTTTGATCATTTTAACATGGATTTTTAGATGAAAAAAAGAAAACAAATTTTATAAATGTTGCTATGATTGAGTATATTAGGAAGGCTATAGACTTTAGGGTTATAGGCAATGTGGATTCCAATCCTAGGCTAGACCATGCTGTCTGTACTGTGATTATCATGAACATTTTAATCTGAAAATTTGTTTTCTTATTTGTAAGATGGGCCTAACAGTACATATATCACAGAGTTGTTTTTAGAATGAAATAAAATCATGGACACAAAGGATATGTCATGCTATTTAGCATGTAGTGGGCATTCAATGAACAACTTGGCAGTTGGCCAGATTCTTTTCCTACCTATAGGGGGTCAAACTTCCATTACATAGGAAATAACCTATGTTGAATGCTCATTTATCAACAATGTTAGATGACTAGAGCAGTACTAGTGCAGGTTATTAGTAATCCTTGTGCTAAATATAATAGGAATAATGTTTATCCTAGTGGTCTCTGAAGAAGGACTTACCCCCAGAGTGCATGGCAGATGCACTGAGATGCAGGAAAAAATTATGAGAACTTCCATCTATATTTATTTTTTTAATCTTTATTTTTTTTAGTTTTTCTGAATATATTATAATCCACATATTACTATATTAACACATGATTTCATTTTATAAATAATTAAATATACATATAATATAGTTGTATGTGCAAACCATTTTTTTATGATAAGACTCATGAACACAGTGTCTGAAAGCAACTGTTATACTCAACAAATACTTATAACATGAATGTCTCAGTGTTTTTTACTGACTGCCTGCTATATGAACAGGACTAGGCATTAAATTTGAAGACAAGTTAGCTATAGATTTTTACTTTAAAAATCTTAAGGTCTAAAAGAGATGATAGATATACTAATAAATATTATTAGACAGAAAGCCATCCTATTAAGAAGATGGAGTTAAAGAAGTTCTAGTTTGTGTGAGATAATGTTTGAACTGAGATTAAATGTGGGAATATTATAAACAGAGGCATGGAGATGGAAAAATGTTGTTTTTGTCCAGAGAAAGTATCTTGGATATTTGAAGTCCAGACTTTATTCTATGCCAATAGAATTTTTAAAAAGACTTTTGAACTGAATATTTGAGCTTGAGTACCATTGATTTATTATTTTATCCATTCATTTATGAAACACTTGTTTGTCAAATACTATGGTCAGGCCCAATGCTATGTACAAAATACAAATATGAATTACATGCTATTCTTATTTTCAAAAGATTCATATTCAGTGAGAGAGCCATGTAAATGTACTCAGTGCATGTTAAAAATGCATAACAAAGGTGTGGATAAAAGAAAAGCCAATAATGATGACATTCTGAAGAGAATGACCTATTCCATTCAAGTATGTTGGAAAGCCTTCACTGAGTCAAAAGATAAATAAGAAAACATTTATAGTCCAAGAGAGGTAGGCTGGCTGAGCTTTGGCCTTTTTCGTGTGCCCAGAGCTTAGAGAAATAGCAATGGGAAAAAGGCTGGACAGTTTATTTGGGCCCTATTCCAAAAGACCACATATGCCAAAATATGGCATTTGTTCTTTGTCCTGTAGCACATGTAGCTAAGAGGCTTATGAGAAGGAAGTGACCCAATAACCTTTGTCTTGTAAAAGATGACTGAGGTGTAGTGGGTTGAGTTCAGAATAAAGGGGATCAAGATTGGAGGCAGAAGAGAACCATTAGGGGAAGTCTATTGTTCAGGAAAATGAAGAAATTTGGACCTAGGAGGTAAAGTAGTATTTACCTAGGAAGTAAATAAAGACAACGATGCAAAATCAAGCCATTTTTAGGAGGAAGATACTGAGGAAAATCTTAGGTAAATTTGGATACAAGAATTAAGGAAGAAGGGCCTGTCCAGAATGATTTGAGATTGGTTTGGGTGGGTGACTGTATTAAGTATAAAGTTGCCATAACAAAACACCACAGATTAGGTGGCTTAAACAACAGAAATTTATTTACTTACAGTTATGGAGGCTGGAAGTCCAAGATCAAGGTTCCAGCTGGTTTAGTTTCTCCTGAGGCCTCTCTTTTTGGCGTGTAGACAGCTTCTCACTGTGTTGTCACATGGTCTTTCCTCTGTACATGGGCATCCCTGTACCAGTCCTATTCGATTAGGTTTTACAAGACCTAATAAAGTGTATAAAGTCCTGCTGGATTAGGTCCCCACCCTTATGACCTCATTTAACCTCAATTTACTCTTGAAAGGCCCTATCTTTAATGTAGTCGTAATATGGGTTAAGGCTTTAACTTATGAGTTTTGGAGGAACACAATTCAGTCAATAATGGGGTAAATTTGGTGGTATGGTTGAGGTACTCAATTATGTATTTTACAGAATGACCAAGATCTGTCTGTGAAATAAATTGAGAGAGAAAAAAAGGGACTAAAATATTTTATAATTATAATGGGATCATTGCCCATATTTTAATAATGAATAAATTGAGATCAATAGGATTGAAGGTAATAGGTAGCACTTGGAAATATGCAAGAAAATGTTATGTTATGGGCATTATGTTATAATTACAAATTTGTTTATTTGCAAATATTGCAAATATAACAAATATACATTTATGTTACAAATATATAACTAAAGCATGTTGCCCACAATTTAACTCATTATCATCCATATTTAATTGTCTATGTTATCTTTAAGCCTCTGAGTCTCAATATATAATAAATATTTAATTACAACATTTTATATTATATACTAGCAACAGTATATATCTTTAGAGGAAATGTATGGATGGTTCTTGATTGGGATTGCCCAGCAATAAGTGTTTGGTGGAAATGAAGGGTAAATGTTAATATTTAAAGGTGAAATAGAGTGCATTAATCTGAAAACACTGTATAGGTTAAGATGTGAGACGAGAGAGAGAGAGATGGACATGGATTTGCAGATATTCGGTAATGAAAGCTGAACAGGGGACTGGCATGGTGCACAGAGAGAAGGAGAGAATAGGTCAGATTTATTTACTCAAGAAATACTAAGTGCCTAGTAGAGGCTAGACAGTGTGCTTGACGTTTGAGACTCAATAGTGAATAAGAAAATGTAGTGTCCCTCTTTTCTTAGAGCTGACAATCCTAGCAAGAAATAATATAATCAAACAAATTATTAATGGTAGAAAGAAAGAAAGAAAGCAAGTAAGTAAGTTGGGCATCAGTTACTGAGAGAACTACTTCTAGTTCACCCTGACTCTTAATATGAGCTGCTCATGTACTTAGACTTTGAGCCAACTTTTTGGGAACTGCAGCTGTTCCTGGGAGAAAGGTGGCTTTAATTACAGAACTTACCTGTATAAGTTTCAGCTTCTCTTAGAACTTGGCCCTCAATCCCTTGTTAGATTTCTGATGCTTTCAAATATTTGAATATTTAGTTTTTCTTCTTTTTTTCAGTTTTTCTAGTGTCTTTAGCAGGAGGATTAGAAGGAATTATTTAATACATCATTACCATAAATAGATGTTTGAAGTTTATTCTATGTAAATCACCAAATAACCAAATTTCAAAGATATAAATTGCTTTAACACCATCACATGAAAGAAGTAGTATCATAACACTAAAGTTGGGATGCTGTACTTCCACCAGAAATTGCACCAATATATAATCTGAACAGGGAGCTATTTATTTTCAAAGGTGAAGCAAAATTCTGTCTTGTCTAATGGTCAGAATTTCTTTTAATTGTATTTTCAACTTAAATAAGTTATTGTTAAGATATTGAAGAGAGGATACACATGTACAGTTATTAAGCATCAACATTTTTATCAGCTCCATATGGTAATCTACCACTGTAATGGAAATACTTACTGTATGTCCCTCTGTGAAAAACATGGGGATTTCCTCAGTCCTGTTGGACTTAACCACTAAGTTTAAGCTCTTCTCCTTTGCTAATGTCAAATAACAGCCAATCATTCTTTCCTTTAATCTAGGTCCTTCTCCTTCACAACTTCCAGAGAAAATTTTAATGTTCCTTGACCATTGATGGCTTCTGCGTTTCAGCAATGCTACTTTATAAAAAAAAATTGCTTTCTATTTTTTTCTTTATGTCTATGAGATTTTTTAAGGAAAGCATAGACTCAAATCATTATTGAAATGGGACATTGTTCCTTTAAGGTTTAATGGTGAGAAAGAAGATAAACATATCTAATTTCCTTATTAGGAATGGGCTGGCTTGATAGGATTTTTATCACTGGAGGCCTCTGACTTCTGTTCATGCCAAAAGAATGCCAGACTGCTGGGTTGGTGGAAGGAATGAGATACTATCCAGGGAAGTAAACATGCATTAAAAAAGATAGTCTGTATACTACATACATACTTTCTCAGTTTTTTGTATAGCAGGTTTAGTAGTTGAATTACCCTAGAATTGTGATGTTATAATGTCTTTGCTCTCTTACATATTAAAGGTTTATTGATATATTCCAAAGAAGCTCATCTTTGTCATCCAAGAAGAAACAAATAATGTTATAATTAATTTAATAGATGACTTTCTTAACTGGTTACCTTATAGTTCCTCACCTATGTGTGGGTAGTTTGCGTTGCTACTGGCTGGCAGCCACTCCTGAAGGAGACAAGAAGGAAGTTGCGCTGGCAGCCAAATAAATTTGTCCTGTGTGTCCTGTCCAGCCAAGTGCTATTTGGTGCCAACTTCTAGTCCTCAGTGTGTTGTCATCTTATGAGTTTCTCCATACAGGTATTTTAAATTCTTCCTATGATCTTACACAACTTCTTCATAGGTTATGTGGATATGTGGTTATGTAGATACTTGTGCATATATAATAGTTTTTTCTATGCCCAAACAGATCTTGGAATAATTAATTTAAAAAAATATCTGGGGTCATTAATTAAGTTATTCCTGAGGTCAGTAATTTTTCTAGCTTAATAGAAACTGTGGTACTCTACTTAGATCACCTTTCCTGGGTTGTGGCACCCATATCCCAGTGACTGGCAGTGTTGGCCACAAATGTATTGTAGTTCCCACCCCACTCCTAGCCTTCTATGTCTGCACCTTTTGCACCCTGAGAATTGCGTTGGCTAATAGGAGCAGTCTAGCCAAGGAGGTTACGACACTTTTCCTCCTTCTCTTGCCCTTTCAGAGGTGGCAGGTAGACTATATCTGACTGATACAGGGGTACATAAGTCTATCTTTTTTGCCTCAAGAGGGGACAATACTGTGGTGAAATTTATATTCTAGATCTCTTGTAATCTCTATGGATCAGGCCATGACTGACTTTCCTGAGACCACATTCTTAATCAACTATTCCTCCTTCCTTATGCTGTATCACTTCTACTCTTATAGGTATTCTACAAGAGATTTTTCTCAACAAAGCATCTGAAACCCTATATTGGGCTCTGTTTCTAGGGAGACTGAGTTAAGACAGTACTAAAAGTGGTCTTTGGGAACAGACTCCAAGAATGGGATTCTGGAATTAAAAACTTGAGGGCCAGTTTGCAATAAACACCTTATCACTGGTGGTAGGTGGAGTTTGCATGGTTCTGGCATGCAGCCACAGTGTAATTGCTAAGGCTGTCACTGGGGTCAACAGGGATAAGATATAGGCAGAAGGAGATGCACTGGCTTTTGCAATATTTCTGGCATTTGAGAGGTATAAGAGAAATATAAATTATAAAGACGATGGAATTGAGAAGCTATTTCTGAATGTCATTGGTGCTTTGAAGAGATGAAATAACAAGCCCGGGGCAATCAATCATCAATTTAAAGCCAAGTGTGATAGTCAGAGGGCCTTTTGGGCAGTTTTTAAAGAGACCTTCAGATCCTGTAGCTGGAGAACAGACAGAACTTAAGATCAGGCATAAGACTTAATTATGAAAGTCACAGGCCTCAAGAGAAAGCTTAATTCTTAGCCTAGGAAAGTCTTGTATGCTAAAGGCAGAGCATGGAAGAAGAAAGTGACACAGAAATTTGATATAGTGTTATCTGGGTATAAATACATGTAGACCTTGTACTGCTGAATTATCTCGAAACTTAAACTTGAACAAGTGGTCTAGTTGCCTTAGTTGAAAGATGGAGCCTTGGCTGAAGACTATGAAGAATCCTCAAATGAGGCAGATAACTTACAGAATAATACTAACCCCTTCTGAATCTGCCCCCTTCTCCACTCTTGGTCACAAGACCAACAACTAAGGTTATATCTCAGCATAACCCAGCTGATAAAGTACTGAGCCTGCCAAGGGAGGGGATGGATTATTTGCCAACAGAGTTACAAGAATAACTAACAAGTACAAGGGTAACTAGAAAGTATTCCTGAGAGTGAGTTCTGAAGGTGCTAGATCAGAATGGTGGGGTGGAATGTAAAAGCTGAATAAGGGAGACTATGTTAATATGGGGGCACCTTCCTGTAATACAGAAGTTAACACCCTGGAAATGGTTCTACTATACTGCTTGGAAGCTTCTTGGAAGCTTGAATATTAACGGCTGGCATTCTAGAAAAATTTACTATATATATCCTGAAAACCCATCTGCTGATTTTGTTTCTTAGAAGAGCCTAGTTTCCAGTCCATTTGTGAAGGGGGTACCAGCATTGTTCTAGAAGCTCATAGCAACTATACTATGTAGGCTGAGACAGGTTGTAAGAGAAACATTGTAACAAAATTTGGCTCTGAAGATGATTGATAAAGATAGAATGATGGATGATAGATGATAAACATAGCATTATTCTATAATTTGAGTATATATACAATCTATTAAAATATATTCTATATATTCAGTATATAGAATAGTGCTATCTATCTACATATTGGCTATCACCTGTTTATCTAAAATCATCTAAGATCAAGAATGACTATGCAGAAGGCTGAGATCAGCTACCCAAATGGAGAGTAATGATCCTTTGCCAAATTTCCAGACTTGCAGTTATTAGACCCCAAGTTCATCAATTTAAGGGGAAGTCAGGCTCCCTTACATAAGAAAGGCCATTTTAATAACATAATGGAATTATATATAAGAATATTCCTCTAGTTCTTTCCCAGGGGTATATACATCCATATTTGGACCAGTATCTACAGAGGAAAGGAGAATATCCAGATCTTTTAAGGTCTTTTGGATATACTGTCCAAACTGATGCAGATACCTAAGGAACCAAAGCACTATCATAGCCTCCCTGCCAGTAAAAAGGCATATGGAAGCATTTAATAATAGGTTCCTGGCTTGGTCTCATAGTAGATTTATGGGCTCCACAATCAGTGTTTTGGTTTGAGAATATATAATCATGGTGGACAAACTTAGCAGTTGGCAGAGTTCTCTTATGGCTCTTTGACTATTTCAGTAAGAGCAACTGCAGTGAAAATGGGAGCCCCTGAAACTGTCCCACCAACCCCTTCCCAGCCAAGATAATAAATCAAGAACAATTTTCTATTGTTCTATTCAATTTTCTATTATTCATGCCATCCTCAAAACCTTAAAGGTTGTAAGGGATGTGGTACCATTATCTCTTCATTTAATTCATGTCTAACCTATGCAAAAATAGGATGTATTTGTGAAAGATGACAGTGGAGACTCAAACTTAACCAAATGGAGATCTCAATTGTGGCAGAAGTGTCACATAGATATCTTTAGTTGGTCAGATTCATACACAGCTTTGGTTATGTGGTATGTGGCTGTGGAGATTTGGAATACATTCATTCCCATATGTATAAAAAAGAGGATCAGAAGCAGTTAACATTCACAAGGGACAGACAACCATATACACTTGCAGTCTTTCCTTGGAGCTGTGTTAAATTTCTTGTTGTCTCATAACATATTTCAACGAGGCATGGACCATCTGGCTATCCTGCAGATTATCATATTGGTCCACTATACTGTTGAACAAAAAGTAGAGATAATTATGGGTTCCTTGGTAAAGTATGAGTGCTCCAAGGAATGGAAGATAAACCTCACAAATGTTTAGGGACCTGTATTAATGGTGTGATTTGGGGATGTAGGGGTTCAGTGGCCTGCAACCACATCTCCTTCATAGTAATACAAGGTAGGAGAGATAGACTCCACAAATATTCAAAAGCTGACTCAATGGTGCAAATTTTTTGTAGGGAAGTGTCTAGTGGTCTAGATCATTCCAGGACATTCTCTCCAAAGTAAAGGACAAAATACATACTTCATAAATGTCTAGGGGTATATATGGTAAGAAACTATGCTATATGGAAATTCTTTTAAGCTCCAGTGGAAGAGTTGCAACAAAGACCAGTAAAGTTCTAGATCAAGGACGTGCTGTATTTAGCAGAGAACTGTTCTACATACAGATCTCAGCATGCTAGTAGACCCTGATAGAGCTAAAGCATATTACTGTGGAATATCCCATATGACACTTGATATGCCCAAGTGACATGCAGCCAGAATGTCTCATTATGAGATGGATAATTTCAGACTGCCAAGTCATGAGATGGGTAGGATAGGCTTAACATCAATCCATTATAAGATGTAAGTGACACATCCAGCATATGTAAGCTGAATCAGATCCAGAGGGCTTATTAAAGATACACAAACAAGGTAGCTAGGACTTTCTTTACCTATCATGTTGTACCAGCAACCTCTTTTCAGCTCATATCAATGGTTTTATTTATGATGGACACTGTGATGAACTTCTCAGCTTCCTCTTTAAGGGAGGCTCAATGTCCCATCTGCCAGGAGTGCTGTGAAGAGTCTCTCCAGTTTCAGATCTTTCAGGGATTACCTCAGCTGCAGAGAGCTGCCTCACCCATAGTCACACCATTTACCAATCACTGCAGGTATAAAGTACTGGTTACTTTGGCCCAACTTAGGGTGACTCTGAAGGGACATTTAGCTATCTACCATAGATATTTATCTAGTGCTATTCCAGGAGTTGACAAGGCTGCATTAGAGCTTGACTTCTTAATCCTGCTTCCTTCTTTTCCCTTGCTCTGGTGTTGATCCCAAGGGGACCCATTAATAAACAGCCTATATTCTAAACTCCATAACTGAGCCTACTCCTAAGGGAAAACAATCCATAACAGGCCCATAGGGTTTTTTTGTGACCAGGTGATGAGGGCGGATAGAAAACTGAACTTGGATCACAGATGAGTTGGCATGTTAGTGCAACCCTGAAATGAATAGTTGATGCATTATACTTCCACTCAAATGTGGCTTTGAAAGTTGATGATGAGGAAGGGAACCTACCAGTTGGTAGGGCTTTGGGCAGAGCTCCTGGTTATTGTGTAAAAAGAGATATAGTTTGAGGTAAAAATATTAATGGATTCATAAACAGTGATAAATTATATAATTAGTCAAGGGATCTGAAAGAAGCAATACTGCAAGACCAAGGTTAAAGATTTCTAGGAAGAGACATGTATAGATGGGTCTGTGGGAGTAGAAAGGAAGCATGAAGCTCTTCACATTGTACACTAGAATAGAACCTTTATAAAACCAAATAGAGAGAATGGCTTGGCAAGTTGTTTTCAGCCAACCTCTTTCCTTGACCATGATAATGATGTCATGTGATAGGCATGGGAATGGAAGGGCCATGGTACAGAAATGGAATTTATGTGCATAAAAATGTGTGCTCTATATTACCAAGACCTATATAACCAGTTGCAGTTCCTGAATGCCAGACCTATCAGCAACAGAGATTAATGCTGAGTGTTCTATATGATACCATTCCTGAAAGAGACCAGTCAGCCACTTAGTACCCATTTGATTTAATGGGCTCTTTTTATCTAAAAAACGGTAGAATTTATCCTGAGCAGGACTGACACATATGGGTTCAACTGTCTTGCCTACAGGACTTTGACCAACATCATATTCTAAGAGCTCATAGAATATTTGATTCTCTGGCATCAAACCCTGTGTAACAACATCTCAGACCAAGAGATACATTTTTTGTGTGTCTATAAAGAAGGTAGGAAAATAGGCATATGACCATGGGAACCATTGGTCTCATCACCTGCTGTATCCTACAAAAACTTGTCCTGTTAGAATAGTTGGATGACCTTAGAGATGCAGGTGAGCTACCAATTTGGAAATGACACCTTGCATGAATGGAACACTATTTCTCAGAATGTGGTATATTCTTACACAAACTTGTACTGTTGTGTTAGAAACAGACAGAATTCATGTTGCTATGAATTGTGCCACTCTCCGCCACACACATAATTCAAATCCTGAAGCCCAACCAGTAATGTGACTATTTTGGAGATAGATCCCTTAAAGAAATAATTCAAATTAAAGGAGGTTATAAGGGTAGTGACCTAATCCAATAGGACTGGTGTCCTTTTAAGAAAAGGAAGAGATTCCAGGAATACATGCACACAGAGAAAAGGCCATGTGAAGACACAGGGAGAAAATTGCCATCTGCAAGTCTAAGAGAGAGGACTCAAGAGAAACCAACTCTGCTGGCTCTTTGATCTTAGACTTTCAGACTACATAACTATGAGGAAATAAATTTCTGTTGTTTAAGCCACATAGGGTGTTGTATTTTGTTGTGGCAGTTCCAATAACTACACATGGCTTTGGGAACAAAGGAGTGAAAGGAATGACCCTACTTATCATTCCCATGGACCTGTGTAGAGAATTTGTGGTTCCTGACCCTGAAAGCTTATGCTCTCTGGTCTAGTAGTCCTATATTTCTAGAGGGGTCATTTCCACCTCTAAATACAGTAAATGTAAAGGTACAACTGCTATCTGATTGCTTGGGCAGCTAGTGACAGTAGACCAGCAAACACAAAGCAGGAGTAATTGGCTCTCATCTTTTTTTGGGAGTCAGGACTGCTGAGAGCAGAAAAGAATGTGTTTGGCACTCAAGTGATTCACTGGTGTGGGTGAGGAAAAGTGTCTCTGTGTCCTCTTATGTTCATCTGTAACTGTGAATAAACAGTATACACAGCAACCATGGCCTTCCTAATAAGGACATTGTAAAAGGGGCTTGCTTACCCCTCAGGAATGAGGTTCTATGTTACTTTAGGTAAGCTACTGAGGCCAGCAAAAGTGCTAAGAGAGACAGGCATATAGAATGGGTGATAAAGGAAGGAAATTAGTATCAGTTTTTGCCATAAGACCAACTGCAGCAGCTAATAAATCTCAAGAATTGTGACCACAGAATCCTGGAAAATCTGTGACTGGGTGGAGTAAATTTGTTGTAGGAAACAAATGCATTCAAGTGCATGTCGCAGATGCTCAGTTCAAATTCCCTTTACCGGCCTCCTTTATTGTCCCTCATCTGATGGGAGTACTGGCTACTCATATCTCACATCTGTCTCCGTCTCTGGAAATTTGCCCTTAGCTGAGGTTGTCACTTCACTCAGGAGATTATGCACCTCCTACTATTGAGTGGTGGACACAGATAATGACCAAAAATTAAGGGATACAACAGACTGGCCTCTTGCCTCAAGATGGGTACCTTAGTGGTGCAATTTATACTTTAGATTCTCATCCCACCCATACTGGACACTAGACGTAGACATTACCTGAGACCGCATCTTTGCTAAGGTTTTCCCCTCCTGTTTTTTTAGTTCCTATGTAGGCTCTGCAAAGACCACACCCTTAGTAACCTTGTGCATTCGATTTGCTCTCTTAGGCTCTGCTTCTAGGGAACTGGACCTAAGCAATTAGTAAATAAATTCAAGAAGGCATGTCAATAATTTCAGGTTAGTAGAGCAGCTTCTCTGAGCCAAGCACTCTGCTATCACTGCATGAATGTACAATGACATGAGACATAGCCTCTACTTTCATTGAATTCACCATGTAGTTTGGAAGCAAAAGTATAGATATGTGCACAACTTATACTTGCAATTCAGTACTAGATAGTACGAAATTGATAAAAGGTAAAATTGGAGCTCAGAAAAAATGAGTATCTTTCTCAGAGAGCTACGTACTTGAAAATATCTATCAAAAATTCTGTTTAAAAGAATATTCAGTAACGTAATGAGAATTTGTGTAAGGTTGACAAATATGTATTAAAGTGGATAAAGTCAGTGAGATGTTAATTTACTGGATTATTAAGGGTGAAAATAAACCATACAAATCTCCAAAATATTAGCATCTGATTCAGTGCTCTCATACTGTAAGGTATTCATTCAGAAATGAGCTAAAGCTGAAAGCATAGTGCCCAGACGCTGCTGTACACCGAGAGGCCAGAGCACAGTGCGTCTTTTTTCAGGAACTGTCAGATAGCAGCCATAGGGGGCAATGCAAGCTCAGCAGTAGCATTCTCAGCTCCCTGTCTGCACCAGCTAAAACTATCCTTTCAAGGTACTGCTGTTTTTATTATTCTTGTTTAAAACAGGCTAAATCTTTAGTTTCACAATGTCTTGAAGCGCATAATTCCTTTAATTTTGGGGCAAGCTAAATGTGGAAATGGAGTTGTTAAATGTAAAAAATAATATTTTATAAAGATACAAAGCGTAAATGGGGGGGGGGGAGTTTAAATTTAAAGATGACACTGAAGCAGGACAGAAGTTTGTAGTTAGTCCAGTAGGAATCTAATCTGTTCCACTACTTTTTGTCAAATTCCTGTTTTCTGAAAAGATAGATCTGTGGAAAAGTAAATTGATTCTTATTTAAGTTTTGTTCTATTTCTTAGTGAATTTGGTATCTGAATATTGTGAATGAGGAGACAGTTGTTGAACAAATATCATAGTTGTCACAAATCATTTTAAGGGGCATATGCATTTCATTTATTTCTGTTCTCTTTAACTTTCTAGTGTACCAACATATGAATATGGATACATATTGATGAGTATGATTTTCCTGCCCATCATTATAAAAATATCTTTCCTAGTTGAACTGTTAATGAAATGATGAGAAAATCTGAGGTGAACATTAGCAGTCTATTTTCATTTTGTTTCATCAAAAATAATCTATTTTACAATTACTATTTACTTGCAATAACCTGCAGCAAAAAATGATTTAATGTTCAATATGTGCATTAAAATGCACTTGCTTTTTTAATATGTAAAAGCTGATGGAAATTTCATTTAAGCACAATTCCTGTATCACAGATTTTAAGCAAAATGAAAAGAAGTTAGGGTACCATTTAAACATGGCTATAAAAATAATTTCTTTCAGTGGCTGGAGGGAAGGAAGGATTGGTCAAAGTAATTTTTATCTTCGATGGGATTCCCCACTAGCCTGCTTTCTTACTTGGCTTAATGCATGCCACAATAATCATGCTATTTCTTCCTAGCATTTTTCTAGCTCACAGTAATAAGAATAATTGCATGGTGTTTATACTCTAAAGTGCCTTTTCTCACTAAGCTCTGAAGTCCTTTCTGAGTATTAATTCTCACAAGATTTCTGTGTGGCATAGGATGTGTATTATTATCTTGTTTTTCCCCTTTTAACAAGGATAGTAAGACACATATGCAGTAAATGATACACAAGACACAGTCAGGATGCTAGAAACATCCTTCCAGTTCAAAAGCCAGGCCTTGCTTTCTAGGAGTTATTAACACACTTGATGATTGAATTCTGATGATTAGTAGCTATCCTTTAAGTCCCAGTTTTCATTCATAGAACATTAACGTTGATAGGAAGGAAAAATTTAATAACTTGAATTAGTTAATTCTATTGCATCCTAGGTAATACAGGGATTCTAACAAGCAAGCTGTAAATAACTTCAATAATAGGAAGGCTATAGACAATGATTCAAAGTGTAAATGTTTAATGACATAGATGTTAAATTTACAATTAAAAACAAAAACATATTGAAATAGCCTAGAGGTACTAGGGGAAAAAAAGAGTTAGGTATATAATTTGAGTTTAGAATCAAAGCTGTTTAAATTTATTGGTTAGAGTTCAAAATGTTCAGATAAGCCTGGAACACAGCATTACTCAATATATATTATTCAGCACACATGTTATTAATAGCTGTTGAGAATTCCTACCCAAATTATTTTAATCTTTTTTAAGGTATGATAATAGCATGGAAATTTCATATATTTAAGTTTTCTTAACTTTTAGAGATATTTAAAATATATTATCTACTCTTCCATCTATAAATGAAATTATTTGAAGTTTGCAGTTTGCTTCAAAATAAATCTGGAGGGCAAGAGAGGAGTATATGAAACCCGAATTGGCCATCAGTTGATTACTGTTGAAGCTATCGGATGGAAACATGGGGATTAAGTGTATTCTTCAGTTTGTTTATTTTTAAAACCTCTTATAATAAAAATGTTTTAAATGTAAAAAATCATACCCATATATATCAGATAAGAGATTATCACTAACCCCTTAGCAAAAAGAGATTATAAGAAAATGTGTCTCACTTTTCTTGAACTTAGCCATATGGGAACCTCACCTATCAAGAACACAGTCAAGAAATAAAGCATACCCCACAAAAAGGGGGCCTTCAGAGGTCAGCACGAGTATTATTTGAAGCATTCAAATGAAAGATCCAGCTTAACTAGGTTACAAAACTTAATAGTTTGAGAATTAACAAACTTAGGGTCAAATACTTATGCTAGAATTCACTAATTTGGTAATTTATTTCAATTCTATTAATCTCCATCTCCTTGTATATAAAATTGATATGATAATATCTGCCTTAAAGGATTTAAATGAAGTTTGCATGTGATTAAACTTTTGCTTGGTACTAGGTAAGTGTTCTATAAATGGTAGCTAATAATTTTAAGCTTAATTATCTCATTTTTGAGACCATATAAAATTAAAGTCAGAAATGACTACATGATTTTCAGTGAAGAATGGTACCCTTTCAGAATACCTGGTAGGGAAACATTGTCAGAAAAAAAAATCCATAAGAGGAAATAAGCTACTTTATAAAGGTAAAATTTAGAGTCCGTTCTAGTTGAGGGACCAACATCCTACATTCCTTGCTAAAGCTTGTGTGTACTTTTATATTATACTGCAACACAGGACAAGTATGTAAGATAGTGATCATAGAGAATTATTAAGGGAAATTAACACAGAAGTCTAAAATCTCAGAGTCTTAACACAGCAAAAGTTTGTTTCCCACTCATCACAGTCCTCTGTAAGTCAGGAGTTCCTCCTGGGAAGCTCTTCACTCAAACTCCTTTCTCTTGACTCTAACACACTGTGGGATCTCTTTGGAATTCTGTGGGGGATTCACTTCATTTGTTTGGTCGGTAGGTAAAGGAAAAGAGCTCTTGAGGAGAAGCGTTATGTGAGATATTTAGGACTCTTGCCTGGAGATGAAATTAATCTTTTCTACCCATTCTCCATTGGCCATGTTTCCGGCTACCAGGTGTCTCAGAGATGTAGTCTTCCTGTGTATCCACAATGTGAGGATGATAGACCATCCTCTGCTACAATAGACAATGAAAGAAGTGTTTCATCAATTCTAAGAGATTTTATACAAAAAATAGGGTGAATTATATAGTTGTATGTAATCTCTGCTGTACTATTAGTGCTATTAGCCTGGGTATATGACATGGTCAATTATCTGTCTTACAGCTAGTACTCAGTAAATAGTGTCTGGTAAATAGCAGTTTTGTTACATAAATTAGTCCAGAAAGCCTGGTTTTATAAAGATTCTGTATAACTTTATATTTATGGCATAGAAGTTTGTGAATAAGACTATTAGGTATTGAAGAGAAAGTAAGTTGTAACAGAAACAATTCAATATAGTTTTGAATACTTTTACACATTAGTTGAATAATAGAATCAATACAGCTTACTGTATTTGAAATATTAGGAACTTTTTTGATACTTTACTGAGCCACATAAACTATGAACTTATTCCTTGGGCTTAATTTTTCTTAAAGATAATAGAAATAAATATGGATTTTACACAAGTTCTAAAAAAGGGATCTAAGAATATTTGTATAAAAAATTAGTCTATTACTTTCTTCTAAAAATTACCTGAAAGATATTTCATTTTTCGAAATATTCTTTTTCCCTTGTAAATCTGGAATTTTAGGATTAAAAGAGAAGAAGCTCCTCTCTCCTAGTTTTATTCTGGTGATCAAGAAAGAAACAAGAAGAATTTGGTACATTTCCAAAAAAAAAAAAAAGTAAATATTTTAAAATTCACTGCACTTGTTGTGTAGCAAACCAGGAATACTGTAGGAAGTAGGTATGTTAATTTGGTGATTAGGTAGCAGGATCGCCCAAGACACAGTGACAGAGACTCAGCTGCAGTTTTTTTTTAATAATAAATTTATTTTTTATTGGTGTTCAATTTGCCAACATACAGAATAACACCCAGTGCTCATCTCGTCAAGTGCCCCCCTCAGTGCCCGTCACCCATTCACCCCCACCCCCCGCCCTCCTCCCCTTCCACCACCGCTAGTTCGTTTCCCAGAGTTAGGAAGTCTTTATGTTGTCTCCCTCAGCTGCAGTTTGTTGTTTGAAGGTGAGACTTGGGACAATACCATAAAGACAGAGTACTTTTAGTGCCAAAGGCATTTATAAGTGTTGGGCATGGGGATAGATAGGACCACTGATAAGAGTTATAGACAGTGACATAATTTTGAAAAAAGATATTAGAGTGAAAGAAATGAGTAAATGTTTTTCTAAGTAACAGTGACAACAATAAAACAATAATAAAACCATTAAAATGTAAGAGTTATCCTGGAATGTATTGTAGATGTTGCTCTAGATATTTTCTCTATCTTTATCATCGATTCTGGTGAATCTTACTTCAAATCAATACTTTTATCACCTGTCTACAACACAGACTTTCTAAAAAAGGAAAACTGATATATAAATATCATTGCTAAAAATAGTTATTTCCACTTATTTGAAATGTAATGGTCCCTGAACCTTAGTGAAGTTTGGAAACTGGTAGAAGGATATTGAGAAGTTAGAAATTTTTAAAAGCATAGCCAAAAATAAGTGATTTTTGGGAAGACTTTAGATTCTGTACCATTTTCTTAAAAATCCAAAACCATATCTGTCAGAGTCCTGGCATAAAGTATCTGCGAAAGTGTCTGCCAAGAGATATTTGCCCATCTTAAAACAAACAAAAAAGAAAACAATAGTCTTATTAATAGAGATTATGTTGGATATGGGAGATCGGTTTTATCAGTATTATCAGCAATGAAACTCAATGGAAATTCTAAAATTTATGAAATAAAATACATTATTGAATGTTTTATTTCAAATTGAAATTATTTGTTGAGCTTAATGGCAGTTGGCTTCTTTAAAGTAACTACATTGACAACCAAAAGTGAAAGTCTGTTTTTAAGTTCTTTTCATGTTTTTCACCACCTAAAACATATCTATGCATAATGAACTTTAAAATGCATGCTTTTTTATATCCTCTCCCACAGTTATCATTTACAGATTTTAACTCCAGAAAGGAAATCTGAGAAATAATTTCTAAATAGTGCTCACTCTGCGGGTGTGTACACACACACACACACACACTTTAAATGTGCATTGGGGAAATTGTGTAAGGGTTCTATATTAACATTGAAATAGACCAAGTTCTTTAATATCAAAGATTAGTCATTAAAAAAAACTTATTGAAATTTACCAATATCTTAAAGTTGTCCTTTAGCCAGCTGACACAATCTAAAATACCTTCATTTTCAGCCCATGTGGAGTTAAGTGTAAACCTTTGTATTGCTTTTTGCTTTCTTTCATGAATAGAATTTAGTTGTACTAAGGTAATGGTGCAAATTTACAGTATCCATAAAAGCACTGTTATTGTATTGCTTTGCCTAATGCATTAGGAAGGGAAGATCACTTGGCAGACACCACATATCTGCAGATGAACAAAATGCACTAAAATCAAAATTGCATTACTTTTGTCAATAATTTGTGTTATAATTTTTATGGCAAATATTAATGGAAAGGATCCCTTAAATAAAAACGAGTCTGACGTTTCCCTTTTGTTGTTGCTGCCCTGATTGTATTTACATCCAGTCATTTATTGCCCATTAAAGAAGTAATGCTATGTTAATGTAAGGGGGAAAAAATCAATGCTACTGAGATCAGTAGCTGTGGGGAAACAGTGCAGCAGCTGGTTTGCAAACAGCGAGCCCATATAGATCAATGAAATTACAAGCTAAATCTGCTGATGCTCACAAACCGCTCCAGTGGTGAGCTGTCTAACCTTTTTCAAGTTCAAGAGCTCTAGAAAGCCAATGATAACTAAACAGAAAGCAGGGCAAAGGCAACCAGGGGATGGAGACAATGCACCTAGAGTATTTTACTGTGATATGTGGTGTTCTACTTTTCAGCTACTAGGATAACCACATATATTTAACCTATAGAAAAGCCCTATAATCTGTAAGTGAGCCACATAGAGAGTGTTCACACTCCAGAAAATACTTTAAGAAAGTTCCTTGACCTGGAACCTCAGAAGGCTGTATGATACTTTATAAATCTTCTGTTAAGCTAACTTCTAGAAAATATTAATCAGTAAACTATGTTGGGATTCTAGAATATATGATATGTTTGTTGGGTTTGGTGACTTATTGTGGTCTTTAAAGTTTTCTTTATTATACAGATGTTATTATACACATTGAGTCTCAACTTCTTGATGATCAGACGCATATACATTTAATATTTTAAAAAGATAACAAGCTTTCCTGTCAATAAGCTATTTTCTAATGTTAATGTACATGACATTAGTAGGTATTTTTTTCTGTAAGTATTGCATTTTCAAATTTTCTTTTAGCTAAGCCTTCCATGGGGTACTCAATTCTATTTTAACTGCATTTTCTGACACACAAAAACTTCAACATAAGGAGTATTAATTGACACAATAAGAGGGAAGTTGGTATACAAAAGAGAACCATCACAACTTGATGATTGATTTTAAAAAGTAGGCTAAATCTGTTTAAAACTGGAAAAGATCTTTGACATCGGCATATGTAGCATCATTTTGCTATCACTTCAGATAAACCACTTCCCCACAACACACAGCTGTTAAATAGTAGTGTTGGAACTGAGATCCCAGCACTTCTAGACCAAGGTCAGTGCTGTCCTCACCACATAACACAACCATTAGCACTGATTTGAGTGGGATAAAGGAAAAGATTGTAGAAGGCAGAAGAAAATAGAATGAAGATTTATATAAGATGCTTTTATTCAAATGTAAAGAGACATAATAGGAACCACTAAAATCATATGGAATAAAATTAATGACAAAATACAATTCCTACTAAATTCTTCTTAATTAATTTGTTGACAAGAAAGAAAAATGTGTCTTTCCTCTTCTTTCCTCTCTCCTTCCCTCTTTATATCAAAGAAAATGCAAAACAAAAACAGTGGTTACAGGATCAACCATACTACTCTGTTAGCAAGACTGACCACACTTCATTTGTTCCTCACATATGCACTCCTGAAAAACATAACATGTGCTTTCTTTAAACCCTAGTTCAGTAATTATATTGATTTAAATCATTCTATCTCTGTCTTCTAAGATAGTGACACAAGTGTGACATGATTTTTACAGGACTAGCTCACTATGTAATAACAGAAATCTCATTCAAATACCAACTGGCAACTCCCAATTCAGGCCCCTTACTTAAATCTACTTTGATTTTTTATTAAAAGTAAGTTGTTGTTGTTGTTGCTTTTTGTTTGGTGGTTTGTTAAAAATTATCAAAATTTTTAGTGGTTGAGATGAACGTAATTTTCTTCTCAGTGTAAAGGATAATCATACTTGAGAGAAATGCTTGCATTTAAAAAATGTCAACAATAATCAGAGGGTAGATGCTATTTTCTAGAATAAACTAAACAGGAACAATACCTGTATCTTACATACCTACTAATGTTCTAGGTAGTGTACGCCCTGCTGAAAACACCAAGTGGTACAGTTTTAAATTTTATTTGAAAATGTCTTTTTCTCATATTTTTAATTCTTCAAATTATGCTCATTTCTTCATTTGCAATCCTCATGAAAACTGTGAGGCAGGGAGATTGTATATAATTATTACTATCACCTCCTGTTTCGAGAGGATAACTGAACCAGTCAGAGGTGAGAACTCAACTCCTGGGAACAGACTTCATTTTTCATTACTATCTATCTCTCTTTGATGCTTTGAGTTAGGGTATATGAGGTAAGAGAAGAAATGAAGAATAAGAAAAAAAATTTGCTCCTCATACTGCATGACTATATTAATTGTTATGAGTTGAGAGGGCACTCAATGTCTTTGGGGTAAGGGAGAAAATGCATATTTCAAAAATAATTTCCAGGACTTTTTAGGGAGTAGTGCATTAACAGTGACAGAACACAGAATTATTGTAAAGTCTTCACAAAGAAGACAAGAAATAATTAAATATACAACCATGTTATTATACTACAGCTGTGGAGGATGGTTGGTGGAGCAGCATGGAAGTATCATGGAATTCAGTATGCCTGAAGCAGCAGGGAGGCATTTCCGGGTAGGTCTCCATCTGGAGATCATGCTTTTTACAACTAAAAGCTTTAATGATCTCTATTCCTCTTTTCTCATATCACCATCACCAAAAAGTAAAGATGTGCAGGGCAAGTGGCAAGTAGTGGCCAAAGAGAAAGGAATGGTTATAGCTGACATTAAGCAAAAATAAACTGAAGAGAATGAGACCTCTGTAATTTTCAGCACAGCATTCACCTTGATCTCTCCTGCCTGCCATTTCAGTGCCACTGATAGACCTTCTTTTATCATGTAGGACATGATAGGTCCAATTTTAGGTACTGACTGAAGATTGTTCTCAAACAGGTCGCTACCTACTCTCATATTAAGTAGTGATCGCATGACCTTGGATTGCAGCTCTTTCCTGTTTATGGGGTTTATTCTTACAGCGATGACTCAGGTGGGTCTGTCATTTGTGGATATTCCTCTCCACTCTACTCTTGATTTCTTGTGCACATCCCTCATTATGGAGACATCCATAGCTCCTGGCATCTGTTCCCCTCTTTGGTGGATTGCAGAGCTGATGAACCTGATCTGACTCTTTGGTCTTTCTACTAAAGAAGTGAAACAGACAGGTTTAGCAGGTACATAAAAGTAGCAATAGTGAGAACAAAAAGTTTTAATTGGCCAAAATTTAGTCAGAACTTTGAGCAATTGCAAAACAAAACAAAACAAAACAAAACAAAAAACCAGAAAACAAAACAAAACAAAAAGCTCTGAAATTTATGTAATACTTAACTACCCAGTAGAACCTATTCATGGGGACCAGACACAGCAAGGAATAGAGCAAATGAATGAAAAACAAAGCATAAGTAGATTCTCCAGTCTAATATGGCATTTCCCTTGACCTATGAAGGTCCACAACATGAGCAGCTGAATCTCTGAATCTCTGTGTAAAAATCTCTGATAATTCTTTTAAGGTTAGGTGCCAAATTGTGTTCACCCACATCTCATTTGGCAAACAGATCTGATCACTGTTGTCCTTTTTCATCCTCCCATCACTGATGGACTCTTCTCGTCCCAATAATTCCTTTGACACTCCAAGAAATTCTGATTTTCTACCCTGAATATGCTACTGTGGGTAAAGCATTGCCTGTACCCCTGATGATTACTCCTATGAATGGTTTACCTAGAGGGCAACATCTAAGCAAAACAACAGAATAATAAACTAAAGAAAACAAAGGGAGAGTTTCTTTTAATACATTAAAGCTTGATAGTTTTGTAAGTTCTTTTTTCATGAGGATTGGTTAATATTAGATATGTATTATTTGTAATTACAATTGGCATGTTTGCTTAAGTTGACTCCTGGATAATACACATAATTTATTTCGTAGTGTAACTTTACACGTTCTCAAATATCCCATTTGTTGATATTATGCAGTTCTGAATTAACATAGTAAGAATGGTTAAAAAAAGAGATATCTGAACTGGGCAGAAATCATTATATAATTGTAATTGCGATTCTGATTTTGATCAGAGAAAAACAAGATCCCCTCTCTCAGTATGTTGCCTTAATAAGGCCTCATCTTGTCTGATTGTGCCATTCTTCCCAGTTTTAAAATACAAATAGTCAAGGTATATTTCTTTATTTCAATGCTTTCCACATTGCAAGACTCATTTGTTGAACGAGTAAATTGGGTGATGGAATAGATATGTAGCTCTAACAGTGTTATGTGTGGGTGGAAGTGCACAAGTAAATGTTGGTTAGAAATTGATTTAGATGTCACATTTATAGAATTAGTTTGTAAAAAAAAAAGTGTTGTATCAACTTTATATACAGTTGCATCCAATTCAATCAATTTTTAAAGTTGTTTGTATCCATAATTAAATACAGAACATTTCCATCACCTTCAGTAGGTTCCTTGTGTCCCGTTGCCCCTTTGCAGACCATTTCTCCTACCCACAACTCCAGTCAGGCATTGATCTGCTTTTTCTTTTCTCTTATCACTATAGATTAATTAGCACATTTGAGAAATTTTATATAAATAGACTCATAGAACATATATATACCTTTACCATCTTTTACTCAAAATAATGATTTAGAGTTGATTCATGCTGGGTGTGTGTCAGTAGTCTCTTTCATTTCACTGCTCAGTGGCCATAGAATGAAAATATCACATTTTGTATAACCATTCAGCTATTGATTAATATTTGGATTGTTTCCAGTTTTTTTTGTATTGTGAATAAAGATGCTATGAAAATTTGTGCAGAGGACAGTGTGAACATATGTTTTCTTTTTCATTGTGAAAATAGTTATTAGCAGAATGCTGGGTAATACCATATGTAGATGTTTAACTTTTTTATGAAACTGACAGTTTTCCAAAGTGGTTGTACCATGTTAAATTTTCACTAGTATTACGTGAGAATATCAGTTGCTCCATATCCTTACCATGATTTAATATTGTCAGTCTTTGAATTTAGCCATTCAAATGGATATAAAGTGATCTATCATTATGGCTTTTATCTGCCTTTTACTTTTTTTTTTTTTTTTTTTTTTGAGAGACAACGGGTGGAGGGAAGTGAGAGTGAGTGCAACTGACATGCATGGGGTGGGGAGGGGTGGAGGGAGAGGGAGAGAGAATCTTCTGCAGGTTCCATGCCAGTGTGGAGTGCAATGTAGGGTTTGATCTTGCCACCCTGAGATAGTGACCTGAGCTGAAATCGATAACTGGATGCTTAACCCTTAATGACTTTATAAAAAAATTTTGTAAAAGTAGTTTTTAGAGATTCTTATTTTGATAAAGTAGATTTAAAGTTTTCTTTTATGATTTATGTTTCATGCATCTTAGCTAAACCTGGCCATATATCACATATTTTTTTTTAAAAAATTATTGAAGTATAATTAGCATACAGTGTTATACTAGTTTCAGGTATAAAACATATTGATTTGATAAATCTTCACATGACATAGCTTTTTTATGTTTTCTTCAGAGTTTTAATAATTGTGGCTTTTTATATTCAGGTCTGTAATCCATTCAGAATTATTATTTTTTTTTATGGTGAGAGGTAAAGTTCATATTTTTTTCCATACAGATATCCAATGATTTCTGAACCATTTGTTAAAAAGACTTTCCCTTTTCCACTGATTTTTTGTGGCATCTTTATTGAAAATCTTTTTAATATTTCAATCAACATATGGATCTACTTTTGGACACTCTACACTCTATTCCAGTGGTTTTCTCTTCTTTTCTTTTTTTTCTTTTCTTTTCTTTTCTTTTCTTTTCTTTTCTTTTCTTTTCTTTTTTTCTTTTCTTTTTTTTCTTTTTTTTCTTTTCTTTTCTTTTCTTTTTTTTCTTTCTTTTCTTTCCTTTCCTTTCCTTTTCCTTTCTTTTTCTTTTCTTTTCTATTCTTTTCTTTTCTTTTCTCTTTTCTTTTCTTTTCTTTTTTTCCTTTCTTTCTTTGTCTCAGAACCCCTATATACTCTTAGAAATTACAGAGGACCACAAACAGCTTTCCTGTTTGTTTGTTTATGTGGATTAAATCTATCAAAATTTACTGTATTAAGAAATAAAACTGATAAAACAAATGCATTTAAATAAGCAAATATTTATATTTAAATAAATAAATATTAAAATATATTTTAATTTATGTAAATCAATAATGAGCAACATATTTTTATAAAAATATCTAAATATTCCAAAATAAAAAATGAGAGAAAAGAAGCATTGTTTTACATTTTAAAATATCTTTAATTTCTGTTTTACTAGAAGACAGCTAGATAATTACATCAACTTATGCATTAAAGATTTAGTGAGATAATGAAATGTTACAGATCATTTGACTTCTGGAAAAACACCACTGTACACTTGTGAGATCATGAGAGAGAAAAAGATGACTGACTTACTGTTAGAAAAATAATTTTAGTTCAATCTTAGATGATATTTTGAGAACTATTTCTACATTCCCTTCCTTAAAAAAAAAGACTATGTCTGTTCCTTTGCTAATACCATGGGCTGTCTTGATTAGAACAGCTTTACAGTAAACTTTAAAATCAGTTGCTGTAAATCCTCCACCTTTATTCTTTTTTTTTTTAAAGATTTTATTTATTTATTCATGATAGTCACAGAGAGAGAGAGAGAGAGAGAGAGAGAGAGAGAGAGAGGCAGAGACACAGGCAGAGGGAGAAGAAGGCTCCATGCACCGGGAGCCCGATGTGGGATTCAATCTCGGGTCTCCAGGATCGCGCCCTGGGCCAAAGGCAGGCGCCAAACCGCTGCGCCACCCAGGGATCCCAACCACCTTTATTCTTTTTAAAAAATTGCTTTTACTATTCTAGGTCATTTCCATTTCCCCATCAATTTTATAAACAGCTTATCAATCTCCACGAAAAAGACTGCTGGAATTTTCACTGGGATTGTGTTTAACTGTAGAGAAATTTATGAAGAACTGACATCATAAAAATATTTAGTCTTCTAATCCATGATGATAGTATATCTGTATTTATTTAGATATTCCGTGATTATCCTTGGCAATATTCTGTGGTTTTGAGTGAATGTGTATTGCATATATTTTGTTAAAATTATTCCCAAATATGTTATATGATGTGATTGTAAATGATTTTTAAAAATTTCATCCTCCAATTGTTTGTTACTAGTATATACACATATAGCTGAAGTTTATAAACATTGTATACTAAGTCATTGACAAATTTATTTATTTTGAGTCTATGTTATAAATAATAACCAATTAAAGTCACTAAAAATACAGATTTATGATTATGTTTTTTCTGAGAAGTTGATCCTTTTATCATTATGCAATATTCCTCTTTATTTTTGGTAATACTCTGTCATGTCTATTTTATCTGATAGTGACATTGCTTTTTCAGCCTGCTTATATTTATTATTTTCACGTGTATTTTTTAAAAAATCGATTTATTTTTAACCTAAACTTTTCTATAATTTAATTTTAAAGTATGTCTCTTATAGAGATAGCATATAGTTGCTTTTTTGCCCATCCTTATGATATCTGTGTATGTGCATGTTTATTGAATTGTAACTGGCATATTAATATCCTATTTGTTTCAGATATATATCATAGTGATTTGATATTTTTATACATTATAAGATGATTCCCACAAATGTAGCTACCATCTGTCACCATACAAAGTTATTTCAGTATTATTGATTATATTCTCTATGCTGTACGTTACATGTCCATGACTTATTTATTTTATAACTGGAAATTTGTACCTCTTAATCCCCTTCAACATTTTGCCTGCCCTTCCTACTGCTCCCTCATCTGAGAACCAACATTTTGTTTCCTGTAGTTATGAGCCTGTTTCTATTTTGTCTTGTTTGTTCATTTGTTTTGTTTTTTAGATTCCACATATAAGTGAAATCATATATTTGTCTTTTCTGTCTAACTTATTTCACTTAGCATAATACCCTTTAGTCCATCTATGTAGTTGCAAGGCAAGATTTCATTCTTCTTCTGGCCAAGTAAGTACAAAGACACATACATAGACACACAGATACACACATACATACCACATCTTTATCCATTCATCTATTGATGGACACTTAGTTTGCTCCCTTGTTTTGGCTATTGTAAATAATGCTGCAATGAACATAAGAGTGCATATATCTCTTGGGATTAGTGTTTTCGTTTTTGTCAGATAAATACCTGGAAGCAGAATTGGTGGATCATATCATAGTTCTATTTTAAATTTTTTAAGGAACAGCCATATTGTTTTGCACAGTATCTGCAAAAATTTACATTCCCACTAACAGTGTATAAGAGTTCCCTTTCTCCACATTCTCACCAACACTTTTTTTTTGTCTTTTAAATAATAGCCAATGTGACCAGTGTGAGATGATATCAAATTGTAGTTTTAACTTGTATTTTACTGATGATTAATGATGTGAAGCATCTTTTCATGTACCTGTTAGCCATCTGTATATCTTCTGCTTCTTTTTTTTTAAAATTATTTATTCATGAGAGACATACAGAGAAAGGCAGAGACATAGACAGAGGGAGAAGTAGACTTCTTGGAGGGAGCATGATGTGGGACTGGATCCCCAGACCAGAATCATGCCCTGAGCCGAAGGCAGGTGCTCAACCTCTGAACCACCCAGGTGTCCCTGTATATCTTCTTGGGAAAATTCCTATACAAGCCCTCTGCCCATTTTTAAATTGAGTTGTTTGTTTTTATTTGATATTAATTTGTATAAATTCTTCATATAGTTTGGATATTAACCCGTATCAAATTATGATTTATGAGTATTCTCCTATTTATCGCCTTTTCATTTTGTTGATGGTTTCCTTCACTGTGCAAAAACCTTTTTGTTTGATGTGATCCCATTTGTTTATTTAGCTTTTGTTGCCCTTGCCTTAGGAGGTGGCCTAAAACGATATTGCTAAGTCCAGTGTCAAAGAGCTTCCTGCCTATGTTTTCTTCCAGGAATTTTATTGTTTGGGGTTTTACATTCAGTCTTTAATCCAGTTTAAATTTATTTTTTGCATATAGTGTAAGAAAGTAGTTCAGTTTCATTCTTTTGCGTGTAGCTGTCTAGTTTCCCAAACACCACTTATTGATGAGTCTGTCTTCTCTTTATTGTATATCCTTGCCTTCTTTGTTATAGATTGACCATATAGGTGTGGATTTATTTCTGGGTTGTCTATTCTATTCTATTGATCTGTGTGTCTGGTTTTGTGTCAGTACCATACTGTTTTGATTACTATAGATTTGTAGGATAGCTTGAAATCAGGGAGCATGATGCCTCCAGCTTTGTTCTTTTTTTCTTAAAATTATGTTGGCTATTCAGGGCCTTTGTGGCTTCATGCAAAATTCAAACATACTCTGTTCTAGTTCTGTGAAAATTGCCATTAGTATTTTGGTAGGTATTGCATTGAATCTGTACATTATTTTGGGTAGTATGGGTATTTTAACCATAGTAATTCTTCCAGTTCATAAGCACAGTGTAAATAAATAAACCACTCCACTTTGTGAACTTATCTTTAGTTTCTTTTATCAATGTCTTATGGTTTTCAAAAGAACAGGTCTTTCTCTTTGGTTGAATTTTTTTCCTATTTTATTATTTTTGATGCAATTATAAGTGGGATCATCTTTTTGATTTCTCTTTCTGATAGCTTGTATTAATGTTAGGAGCACAATTTCTGCATATTAATTTTATATCCTGAAACTTGACTGAATTCATTTATTACCTCAGTGGTATGTTGATAGCATCTTTAGGGTTTTCTAGATTGTAGTATAATGTCATCTGCAAATAGTGACAGTTTTAGTTTTTCCCTACCAATTTGGATGTCTTCTTAAAATTTTTCTTGACTGATTGCTATGCCTAGGATTTTCAATATACATGAATAAAACGAATAAATAAAATAAATAAATAAAATAAAATAAAATAAAATAAAATAAAACTGGCAAGAGTGGGAATCCTTGTCTTGTTCCTGATCTTAGGAGAAAGCTTTTACTTTTTCACTGGTGAGTACAATATTACCCATGGGGTTGTCATATATGGCCTTTATTATGTTGAGTTATGCTTCTCTGTACCCTCCTTTGTTGAGAATTTTTATCATAAATGATGTTGAATTTTCTCAAATATTTTTTCTGCATCTATTGCTGATTATCATATGATTTTTTTCCCTTTGTTTCATTCATATGGTATTTCATATCGATTGATTTGGAGATGTTGAACCATCTTCACATCCCTGGAATAAATTCCACTTGATGGTACTTTATGATCTTTTTAATATATTGTGAATTGGTGTGCTAATATTTTGTTGGGGATTTTTGCATCCATGTTCACTGGATATTGGCCTGTAAATTTTCTTTTTCTGTGGTGTCTTTGTCTGATTTTTGTTGGGGATTTTTGCATCCATGTTCACTGGATATTGGCCTGTAAATTTTCTTTTTCTGTGGTGTCTTTGTCTGATTTTTGTATCAGCCATCAGGGTAATGCTGGTTGGAAGTGTTCCTTCCTGTTCAGTTTCTTGGAATAATTTGAAAAGAATAGGTACTAACTCTTTCTTAAATGTTTGCTAAAATATACCTGTAAAGCTATCTGATCTTGGACTTCTGGTTTTTGGGAGTTTTTAAATTGCTGCTATATATATTGATTGATATATATATAAACCTCATGGTGACCACAAACCAAAATCCTACAAGAAATGCACAAAAAAAGAACAACAACAAAACAAACAAACAAAAAAACAAAAAAACAAAAAAAAGAGAAAGGAACCCAAATATAAGAAAACCATGAAACTACAAAGAAAGAGACTAAGAGAAGAAGAAAGCAACAGGGAAGAACTACAAAAACAAATGAAAATCAAAGTGTCAATAAGTACATACCTATCAATGATTACTTTAAATGTCAACGAACTAAAAGCTTCAATTAAAAGACATAGAGTGGCTGAATGGATAAAAAGCAAGGCCCATCCATACCCTACAAAATTCACTGTAGGTCTTAAGACACACATAGACTGGAGGTGAAGAGATGGTGAAAGATACCCCACGCAAATGGGAACGAAAAGAAAGCTGAAGTAGCAATACTCAGACAAAACAGACTTTAAAATGAAGATTGTAACAAAAGACAAAGAAGGACATAACATAATGATAAAGGAGTTAACCCAAGAAGAAGATATAACAATTATAAATATTTATGCACCCAACATAGGAATACCTTTATAAAAGCAATTAACAGATATAAAGGGAGTTGCTTTTCTGGAGCTTAACTATCCTGTACAATCCATATGCTTTCACTTTCCAAATCTTAGAATCTTTTCTTTATTTTTCTCTGATTTGTTTTTCTCCCTGAATCTGTAGTTATTATCTATAAGAATGTAGGAAGTTCAGTATCCTAAGCTTACTCCTCTATAAAGTTGCAGAGCCTTAGACCATTTAATTCTTGATGACACACATACATCTTACTCAAAGAAATAAAGGAATATTTTGAAGAGCTAAAATCCTCCACTGCCTGACATGAATATATTGCATTTCTACAATTGGACATTGAATATTTTTAGCAAGTAAATGCAGTTAATAGTCTTTTTAATCTAGTAAGATTTTTTTTACAAAACAAGGATGCAACAAGAGAAAAAATGGAACACTGTGAGAATGAATAGTTTTTGCTTAACAACATATAAGTTGAATAAGCTCAAATGACTAATGAAATGAGGGATGATAGAGCCAACTCACTCTGATCTATATAGCTTTTCAAATTTTTCTATGTTGTAATGTTTTATATCTTTTCTCATATGAATAACCATTTGAATCTTAAGATGCTTATAAAACTGGGGAGGCAGTACTGTGTAAGGGATAAAAGCAGATCTTATATATTTATATTTACATCACAACTCTATCACTTCCTAGTTCTATGACTCTGGGTAAATTACCTAATTTCCTGTATAACAATTTTCTCATCTTTAAAAAGGGGGTAATAATGCTACTTGCCTATTAAGATCCTTATAAAGAAATTAAGGTGTATTTACATTTTAGAAAGTACGCATATAAAAAATCTCATTTATTATTATTTTTATCATTAGAAACATCAGGATTATAGATATGTCCTAAAAATTTCAAGTAAGCATGGGTACTTATGGAGAAGGGCACAATATAGAGAAAATGGTAATCCTCATAATAAACCTTCCATACTTAGATCTTGATGGGACAAATTTATCATTAAGTTTAGCCTTAGAGTTTCTCTTTTTTTCTGTATTACTTTGCCTACTTTGCTTTTTGTCAGTCTCTCTGCCTGGAATTGCCTCTTTTCTCTTTGCTACTAGAAAACTCCTTTGAGGTATATTCTTTTAAAAACTGCCCAGTAATCCCTTACCACAGAGCTCAAGTGACCCCTAATAGACAGAATAATGTAGGGAATGAATAAAAATTTTGGAATTAGATTTTGAGTATCAATTCTGTCACACACAAAATGTGAATACAGGTTATATAACATGTTAAACTTTATCCTCGTCGAAAAATGAAACTCTCTATTTAAAAAGAAGACAGTGAGGATTAAATAAGATGGCATTTGCTGAGTGTATAATCAGGGTCTGGAGCATATTAAGTACTCAGTAACAGTAAATTATTTTTTTCTTTTTTCATATCCTTCTGCTAAGTGGTCTACCTGAACACTGCCAAGAAGATCACATCCGTCCCTCCTCTAGTCTGTCATTTGAAGTCTTCACCATACTCCATTAATATATTTTCTTTTACCACTGTATTTACTCCTCCTTGAGGGCAGAGACTTACATATCTTATATTTATCTGAGCACTTACCATAGGATCCAGGCCACTGGAGATTGTGTAAATGTTTATTTAGAGAACGGATAAAAAAAAACATTACTAATTTGGATTTTATTTGGATATATAACTTTCAATTACTAATTAAAACCCTCAAAGTATATCAAAGGGCATTTAAATCAAATGCAATATTGTAGAGGAAAACAAATACAAGGACTTTTCTTTTGTTTTATTCAGACATTTTTTAAGGTAATGAAAATATCCCCATGACCAGAAATCCTCAGGAATAATTCCTCTTGACTGCAGTAAGTACCTACTTTTGAGGAACAGAAAGCTGATGAGCTGCAGGCTTCCCTGCTGCTAAATTCATCTAACAAGGCACTCCTGATGTGTTCTGATTTTAAGGCCAATGGGAACTCTATAGATTGGTTTGCTGCTCTCTTTTCTGAAAAAGAGAGGACTTTGAGCTGTGCATGTTTATGTTGGTAAATAAATTCTGGTGTGAAATGGGAATCTAAGAATCAAGCCTAAGGCATCATAAACAGTAATAAAATGAATTTGTAGGCATATTGCCTTTGGTGCTTCTAGGATAAGGTCTGAATAGCTAAGGTAAGGCTGAAAAATCAGCAGTTAACTGCACCTCTGGACTTTGTAGCCAGGACCTGAAATGATCTTTCCTTTGTTCTGATAGTTGAGACACATTAGGTCCTTTGAATGGATTAATCTCTTTGAATATGTTTTATGGGTAGGAATTGAAACAATGCTATCAAAAAAATGCCAGTGGTTAACCGAGGGGGTGTTTGGCGGGAGGAATGGGTTAAATAGGTAATGGGGATTGAGGAGTGCACTTGTGATGAGCACTGGGTATTTTATGGAAGTGTTGAATTACTATATTATACTCCTGAAACTAATATTATACTGCATGTTAACTCATTGCAATTTAAATAAAAACTTTTAAAAAATGCCAAAAGCAGACCAGGGCAAAACCTGCCAAATACACGACTGAAATAAATAGTCTTTTTATTTGTATATAGAAGTAGCTGAGCAAAAAGGAGGTTAGGCTTACTCCTGAGCAAACTGGACAAATACTAGCAGCTGAAAGAAACCAGCAGGATGACTCAATGCCAATTGCTACATTCTACACCAAGGAAAATGGTATGCAAATGGAAAGAATGGAAGTGATACAAAGGAAGGAAATAAAACTGAAGACTAGGACAAATATGCAAGACCACATCTGGCTGTAACATGTGAATTAATACCTCTAAATCAGATAGACACATTTCATCCTAGGATCCTGAAAACACGTAAAGATAGCATGACAGAAACATATCATTACTCTATTAGGAGTCATGAAAAGTTAGAAAGGTAAACGACCCAGTTAAGTGTTAGGAAGAGGATAAGGTGAATTGTAGAAACCACAGCTTATGAACTTTGATGATGGTGTTTGGCAGAAGTCTGTTCTTTACTATGAATCAAGTGGTTACTAATCTCTTAAGAAAAAGAAAGTGGCATTAATTACAAACCATTATAGGTACACTAAAGGCATTTCATTTGTAGATCAAAATGATTCTGTTGTCACAGGGTAACTTTTCTTTAGCAAGGCACATGGAAAATTTTCTTCATTATGTTCTGATAGATGAATTATCATGTTGAAAATAAGGACAGTGAATTTGTAGCCAGCATCACAATACATTATGACCTTGAAGCATGTACTTAAGTTACTAAGTCTGAAAACTGAAGATGGCAATAAAACCAACTCTTAGAGTTGTTCAGAAAATTAAATGTGGCTGGTACTAGTAAGGGCACAATACATGAGCTTAGAAGAGTCATGTGGTAGAGACAGAAAGGCTACTATGATGGCACAGAGGAGGCAACTGATCCTGGGTGGAGGGTAAGTCAGAGTTGGCAGAGGAGTAGTACGGGGATCATACTGGAAGCTCATGTACACAGGCACAAGGGTAAGAGGGCTGATGTATTTCCTCAACTGTAAATAACAGTTACAGATTTCACTTAGAGAGGAAATAGCTGAGGAGGCAAGGGGATGGTGAAGGATGAGGACGGGCAGGGAGGAGGGTTAGTTCACAATGGGCCTTATATGTCATATTCCAGAGTTCAGAAGTTATGCTATGGGAGACAACTTGAAATAGTATGCTAACTATATGCTGTGGCAGGGGGGGCAACTTGAAATAGTGGAGGTAATTAAAATGTAACCTTGTTCAAAACACCTACCCCAATGTTCAAAGATACTTGGAGACATTTTAGTAAATATAATATTAAATGTTAAGTGGCTAGTAGATTAAAATGTAATAGCCATTTTGATTCTTCACTGAAAGCAGCATATTCTCAAAGAAGTACCTCATCAACATGCTCAGTAGATCCAGAGGTAATTATTTCACAGTTACTTAAAAAAGAAATCTTACTTTTAGTATTATCTTCAGTTTTATTTTTGTTTATGAATTTTACTTTTTCCAAATGTAAATGATAGCATCCCTGCAAGAAGTTTTGCACATGACATAGTTCTGAACTTTATGCAGCACACACTTATATGCTAGACTGAAAAGAGAATTAGACATTAGTGACTTTTAGGAAAGATCACTAATGCAAGACAAAAACCAATCTTCTTGAGGGACTTTTTACTTCAAAGGGAGGCTTTGAATCCTAGCACCTTCTTTGAATCCCGTTAAGATGGCATCAAAATTTAAAGCAGTTGGTTTCCATCTTGCAAGTGACTCTCAGTTCTTTAAACTTTGAGAATGAAAGCAAAGAAAGGAAGTGATATTAATCTCATTTTGGGGGGATTTTTGTGCATTATGATATCTTTTTAAAAATACCTGAAAAAATACACTTTTAGAAGAAATTGTTTATGACCTTGACAATGGCATGAGTAGAGTATCGCTGAAATAATAAAGCAAGAAAATGGGGGCCAGTTAAATGATTCATATGCCTATAGCCAGTATTTGTTCTTTCTCCTTTGACTTGTATAGCCTGTCTTCCTGAAACTAGAAAGTAAGGTACTGAAAGTAATGTATTTGAATTTATTTCATTCCAAAGTTTCATATCCTGAATCAGCTTTTCAGTAATGAAATTCATGTAAAAGGATATAGTGGAGTCTTGATCTCTTTCTTCAACTGGGACAAAAGATTGTAACCGCTTTCCTTGTGTTTATCATAGCATTGCTTTTTATTTTCTTTACTACTTTTTATATTTTGTGCTTTAGTCCTAAATTTTGGAGTTTTAAAATCTTTTATAAATTAAATATTAAGGTTTGGAGCTAAAAGACTTGGGTTTGATTTTTTACTCCTTCAAATTTTGACTTTCAATAAAATAATACCCTTTCTAAAGCTCTAAGTTTTCCCACTATAAAGTAGGCCCTAGATAGGATCATAGCTTTGGAGACTGAAAGATTTGGTTCACATCTCTATAGGATAAATGTATCATTTGTAAGGGTTTATGGATCATTTTGAGGGGTAAATGGCCTAATGTAATACATTTAACATGTAGCAAGTACTCAGCAAAAGGGTACAATGGTGATAGTAACAGATGCTTTTCTTACTTCTCAGGTTAATTGTGCAGATTTAAGAGATATATAAAATATATGATGGTGATATGGTAGGTACCATAAAAGTACTCAGATGCAGAAAGTACTAAATAAATATTGATGAGTGCATGAGTAGAAATGGAATATACTAAAAATTGGCATTTATAGTATATTTACCTTCTTTCTAAGAATATTTTGGGATTATAATAATTGGCAAGACATCAAAAATCTTAGTTCAACATCTGATGTTGTATGACTTGAGGCAAAAAAATTACACTTTCTAAGACTCAACTTCCTGCTCTACAAAATGATTATAATAGTACACTTCATGAAATTATTGCTTCAGATACTGTAACATTGAATTATAATTCACCACCCTTTGGAGAAAGATGCTATCAGCAGTTAAATGTGTTTGAACTGTTATTTTTAAATAGTAAACATACTATTAGAGATATTTTTAACATTTTTAAGTTTTACAAAGGTTTAGAATTCGACTAATGAGCATTTTCATTTATAATTAAAGCATTTTGAGGAGAACACAGCTAGTTTGTTGTCCATTCTGAAGTATTAGGAATTGTATGTAAATGACTTGCATTCTGAGAATTATGGAGTAAACTACAATTGTACACATATCTCATCTTCATGGTTCTGAATATAATATTTATTATAATAGTGCAGATTTGATTCCACAATTAATAGGACTAAGTTATGTTAATAACCATGTGATATTCTCAAATATACATTCACAATATTATAACCATAGAAGTGGGCTAGGGGTGGACTATGGACAACTTGTCTGAAGGTTGGTAAATCCTGAATTGCATTGCATCTCATCCTTGGCACACTTGCCTTTCACCTAACAGCTTCCGCCTGTGGTCTGGCTCACTGCTGCTCTCCAGTGGTTTATGCTGATTCTCCCCCAGATGATCATAGATTAGGCTATTCTTTCTGAGGTTTGAATCTCTATCAATAGACTCATATTACAATTGCTGCATGGAGTCCCCCCAGGTGATCCAATACTGAATATGAAAACATTTATTGTAGTTCATCAAGGATTTAGTTTGTCTCTGACTGTGCACACATCCAAAATAAAAGACAACAAATGCTTTATATCCCTCCATGTTGTCCTTTGTTCTCCCTGAAATTGGTGGAAATCAATGAATGAACCACCTAGTGAATATTTACTGAATATCTATTTTGTGCCAGACCTGTGCTAGGTATTTTTCATGGATTTTTAAAAGAAATGGTCTATTGTTTCTCTTAAGTTTGGATTATTCTTTTAGGGGCTTAGGTTGGTTGGCTATTTGAGCAGTTTTCATCAATTGGAGTTGTGCATTTGAGTATTGGCAGACAGCCTTATTGTTTCACACTCTGGATGTGTATACTGAATAGGTCAGCAATCCAGCTGTTTGTTGTCTTTGCTGGGGTTCCCTGGAAAACAGATGCCGTGGAGGAAATGCTCACTTTTTAACCCTTTAAGGGGATGGGAAGAAGGCTCATATGAAATCTCAGAGCAGCTTGGAGAAAAGCAGAGTGAGGCAAGAAAGGAAAAAAAGCAAATATAATATTCTGTATTGTCAAGATACGACAACTTTCACAGATATCCATTGCTTGTTGCTTGGTCCTGGGACTGTGTGAGGGCAGTCTATAGGTAACTAATGTACTTTTGGGAAGTCATTGGATGGTATATGAATGGAAAAGTATTTCTTTGCCAGATTCTTCTATTCTCCTTGCATTTTCTGGTCCAAATTCAATCAGGTAACCCAGCTGATTAACAGTCTGAGCTATTGTAGCTCAAGTGCAACTGTGGAAACATTGTGAGGAGCTGTGAATATTTAACACTTCCTCACTTTGGGTGATGTTATTCAGCCCCTCCTAGCAATCACTGGGGAAGCCTGACCCCATACTTTGGGGGTACTGTACTTTACCTGAGACTGGATGTCAGACCACTAGAGGGTTTGTATAGCCATCGGCTATAGAGGGAATCATGGAAAGCCATGCCTGAGCCTAGTCCTTATCTTATAGAAGCTGTGACAGACAGCTGGCTGGGGCTCTTAAGAAAGCTAACAAGTGCCAGGAGGCAGGTGGGGCCAGGAAAGTCTGGAGAAATACATAAATTGGGTTGGATGTAATTGGGCTTTTAATGCACCTGGTATAGAAGTAGAATTCAAATATTCAATTGACATTTATTGAGTATCTACTGTATATTAGACACTATGCAAAGTTTTCTTTCCCCACATACATTGCTTAATAAGCACGTTAAGGGGTGCCTGGGTGGCTCAGTTGGTTAAGTGTCCAACTTTTGATTTTGGCTCAGGTCAAAATCTCGGGGTTATGAGACTGAGCCTGAGCCCCACGTTGGGCCTGCCTAAGATTCTCTCTCCATTCCCTCTGCTCTCCTCCCTTCTCTCTCTCTCTCTCAAAATAATAATAAGCACTCTATTCAACTTAATGAAGCCTATCAAATCCATCTAGACCTAATTATCTCTCTCCTGTTAATTGGGAATTAGATGTAGTATGAGGCCTGGCCTCTTCCTACTGACCCCATCCAGCTCTGGCAACCGGTAGCTAATGCTGGTTATACACACTTACATATTTTTACTTAATATAAAAACCTATAACAACCCTATTTCAACTCCTAAAAGTTACCTGCATATGATCTTTTTTCCCCACTTTCCTCCTTTGCCTAACCTTCTCTGATCTTAGTGGACCAGAAGTCCCATAAGTCTACATCTGATCTCTCTACCCATGTTCTGGCTCCCATCCTCCATGACCTACCTCTCCTGTTAATGATAGATCTGCAGCCATCCCATCTCCTTCCTATAGCTTCAGCTCTTCCTCTCAGCTGGATTTTCCGCTCAGGATAGGCTATAGCCCATATATCCTTAATTGTGAGACTCCACTGCTCCCTTTCTCACAATTGCTCGCTTGCTACTTCTTGCCGTCATAGCAGAGCTCACATTTATCAGGTCCTCACCTTTTGACATCTTGTATTCAGAGTAGGTTACCACTGATCTGTAACCTCATGGAGCAAGTCTTGCTATTTCTTGTAGTCTCACCCACCTTGCTAGTGATTGGTCTAGAGCTGAGCACAGTGATACTGTTTTGGCCAATGAGAATGAAAGAAAGTTTTCTCACCTCAAAAAGAAATAGAAAATATGTCCCTCTTTTTAAAATTTTGCTTCTGGTTATGGTTTGCAGGCTTAATGCTTAAAGCTACTACTACCATCTTAAGATATGAGGAGACAAGTGTGAGGACAAAATCTAAAATGATGAAGATGAAAAAACAAAGCAGCAAAGACCTGAATTAAAATTGCAATTCTGAATCTGCCCTGCCCCCCTCCAATTGATAGATGAGATAATAAATATCTTTATTTTTTCACAGTCAGCTGTTTTTCATCCTTTTTTTTTCTCTTTTATCAAATGAGATTTGTCATCTGCCCCACATGTCTTCTAAAACTGTTCTCAGTAAGGTCACAATAACCATTCAATTGACAAAACAACTGACAGTTTTTAATTCTTATCTTGCTTGACCTCTCCATTTCATCACTGACCTCCCCCTACATGAAATGGTACCCTTCTTTGGATTCAATTAAGCAGCTCCCTCCCACTTTACTTTCTATTTTTCCAGTCACTCCTCAGGCTCTTTTAAAACTTGTTTTGAAATATTTCAAACGAGTTTCAAGTGTAAAAATAACATAAGACAAACTGTGTTCTCATCAGCTAGATTTAACAAATGTTAGCATCTAGTTATCTTTATTTGTTTTGGATCTTTTTAGATTTAGTCTTCTTTTCCTTTACCTGTTCTTAAAAGTCATCTTCTCCAGAGTTCTACTTTTTCTTTTTTAAAACACATGCTTTCCTGGATCATTTTATTTATATCAATTTATTTACATGGATCTGTTCATCTGAGACTGACTTCTTGAGTTCAGAACTCATGGATCTTAAGCATCTTACTGATCTCACATAGGTACTTTAAAATCAGTATATACCTCGATGTAGTGTCATGTGTCCACAGAAGTTGAGCAACAAACATGAGCTGCATCTCAGGACAGTGATCTTGAAGTGACTATGTTCTTCATTCAAAACTCCAGAACCGTTACAGTGGTTCTCATTCTAAGAATACATACCTAAGCTCTTTCTAGCAAGGCTGTTTTCCTCAGACACTTGAAGTGGAGACGTCCGTGGTGTCTTAACCTGAAGCCTGGACCAATTAGAGCTCTTTATCTTACTTTAAGTAAGTCTCTATTCCAAGTGAGTAGCTTTATGGTCATAAAATAACCCCATCCTGTCTGTGAAAGACTGAGCATATGGAGATTTTAAACTATCAGAATTATTGTTTATCAGTCAGCTTTTTTTTTTTTTTTTTTAGACAGTCAACTTTTAGTGAAAAGAGTCTTCAAGCTTCTGATGGAGAAAGCAATAGTATTGTGTTGCTTCATGCATATCACAGTATTTATTGAAAGTTTACTGCGTGTTATTACTCACTTTTCTGGGAGATAGGAATATTGTGGTGATCTCTATGAAGTTGATAGTCTGTAGGGCAAGACTCATTATTAAAAACCACCCATGTTTGTTTGTTTGTTTAAAAGATTTTAAGTAATCTCTCCACCCAACATGGGGCTCAAACTCATAACCTTGAGAATAAGAGTCACATGCCCTACCAACTGAGCCAGCCAGGCATCCATCATCTAAGTAAATTTTAAAATATACCTATGATAAGGCTTTGAGTAATAGGTCCTATGAATATGTAAAATAGGTGACCTGATGAAATTTGGGAATGGTCATGGAAGAATGAGGGTGAGTTAAGAATTTGATGAATTGGAGTTAACCAGAAAAAGGTGTATGTGTGTGGAGGGAGAACGGATTGTTTTAAGGGGAAAAGCTTTGTACAAAGGCCCTGTGACAAGACAGTATCTAACAGTTCTGTATTCTTTCTTTCACTTTGAATTCTCAAACCCAATATATAAGAAATTTAAGTCTTCTGAGTATTCTGGAAAAATAATATTGTGCTCAAATAAGTTTGAATATATTTACATGTCAACCTTCTTCATCCTTTTGGGGATCACAGGCATTCATATTAAAGATTGAAAAATTATGGAGTAAATAAACATGTTTAGCTTTGTTTAATCAAACATGTTCACCATCCCATGTTTATTTTACCATGAAATCCCCTTTTTCCCTTCATTAACACGTAAGCACCTGGAATAAGGCCAGTGTTCTCAAAAACAAACTCACTGGGCTATATTTTTCAGGAATCAGTGATTGCCTGGCTCTTCAATGTGGAACATCACAGGCCAATGCTGGGGCTGAATAAGTTCAGAAAACAGGAAGAACAGTTAGAGTGGCAGCTGCTCATCTTTCTTCTGCTCATCTCGGTTGATGCACAAAACTAGGAGTGTCTGATGAGAATCTTATTAAATAGTAATTTCAGCACAAACTACTCCAGATTTCCTGTCCTGGGGTATACCAGCCAAGTCTGTTCTCTCCTGATTCAGTCAGAAATCTCTAATCTGCACCAAGGATCAGCATTTTCTTTTTCTGAAAGGATCAGATAGTAAATATTTTAGGGTTCTGGACCATGGGACACTGTCACAACTACTCAACTCTGTGATTATAGTTTGAAAGCAGCCATGGACAAAGGTAAATAAATGGGCATAGCTATGTTCCAATAAAAATGTATTTACAAAAGCAGGCAGCTCACCAGCAGGCCAAAGTTTGCTAGTTCCAAATCCAGACCCTTCCTTAAAGTCATTCGGGGTGAAATTTATTTACTTTTGAATGCCATTTGGCATCTCAATCACATCTTTCTTTATGGATTGCACATCATAATGTGAAGCCACTTTCATCCTAAAAAATGTCGTGAATATAGTAGGTGAAGGATTTCATAGGGGCTTGGAAGGGTAGCCAAGTCTCCCCTGAGTTTTCTCAGATAGCTCCAGATTTTCTTGTTTTGCATGTGGCTGTGAGAGATTCAGTTTTGTGGAAACAAGATTTGGTTGGATGTACAGCTTGTTCTAAAGTTAGCTTTCACATATGGTTTCAAGTACAGGTCTCAGCATGCTGACTATACGCCACAATCACATAGTAACCCATGTTTTCCCTAAATTTTCTACCTATGGGATCAAGAACCAATGTTGGTCCCTGTCTCAGTAGAGGTGACTCAAAATCAAAATTCCTACCAAAATAGATAAACCCATACATACATACATACATACATACACATATACATGTATAAAATAGCCTTCCTATCTGTACCTTCTCAACTCAAAAACAACTCTTATGCAGCAATTACAAAGCATATTACCTGTAACACACATGGGGATAATAGGGAAACACTTTTAATTATCTGCTTTTTCATGGCTAATCATGGGCTAATATGATTCCAGGATTGTATGTATCCTCAGTGCCATGGCAGAGCCTTAGCTAGATTTTGACCTGAGAGCAGTGAAGTTGTTGGGTAAGGTGAGCCATGGGCTATTAGCTCATTAAACAGATGTGATCCTCTTTCTAAATTCGCTTATGTGTCATAAGTGAATTAGCATCCACTACTATACTAGTCTTAGCTGTCATCTCAACCATTGTAGAGAAGTACTCAGAGGGAATGATTGCTCTCCCTGCTTCTGACCTCCTTTGTCAGGGGTCTTTGTCTTACCTTTGTGCCACCAACAGTTCCACATTCCATCTGAGAGTCCTTTGTAGCCCTAATTCTGGAACCAGTTTCTATGTGTGTTTGTCTTTTAGGTCATTAGAAAAATAGGGTTCCAGCAATCTCATACAACTAGGACTTATTCTAAGGAATAAGGCAATAGCTCTGCCTTTATTCTCAGCCATTCCAACACCTCCCTGTCTGATTCTCTCCCTTGGTCTCTTGCTCTCTTTATCTGCATTGCAACCTCAAACTTCCTATGCAAAGAGGACATGATCATCCAGGATAATCAGTTTCTAATATGGAGCGCTAATTTTCAGTAGCATTGAGGTTAGATATATCTAATAGAAGTAGTATTCTTGAAAGCACAAGTCTTAGCCTGAGGCTGCTTTCTTAAGAAAGGGGTGCCAGTTGATGGTGTAACCAGCTGATTCTTAAAAACTTTGAGAACTGACTGAAATAAATGAAACCAGAGAAGGAATGCTTAAAGAAGTGTGGGAAAAATAATAGAATTTTAAGAAAAAATTATAAATGACTCCCACAGCAGTTACCAGTGACATACTAACAATTAAATCCAATTTATTTCTTTGAACTATGCAAAATTTGACATTTTTAAAGATGTCTCCTTCCCTTGATTTTCTTCTTTCTCTTCTATCTTCCCATCCTCACTTTAGTTCCTCTTCTGTTCAGTTCATAAATGCTTGCACTCCAGTGTTGTTCTTGGCCCTTGGTTGGTCTCACATTGTCCCTGGAAATCACATCTAATTATTAGCAATGTGATTATTCTTTGCTACATCTGTATCTCTAGTCAGAATACCTCTTGAATTCTGGTTCCATGAATTTAGCCATTGGCTGGCATTGCTATCTAGATGTAGGGAACTTAAAGTCAATGTAAAAACCTAACAAAAATGGAATTTTTATCATTTCCATAAGCCAGTGGTTCTCAATAAAAGGTTATTTAGTCCCCAGGAGATATTAGGCAATGTCCAGAGACATAACCATCACTGGGGTGGGCGTAGGGGGTGTCTAATGGCACTAATCCACAGAGGTCATGGGTGGTGCTAAACATCCTATAATGCACAAGACAATCTCTCAGAACAAAGAATTCATGGTCCAAAGTGTCAGTAGTGCCAAGGTTAAGAAACCCTATTATTTCCTATTTCACAGACTCCCATTGTGTGGAGGGAGAGCATTATGATCTGCCATGTTATATAAGCTAGAAACCTACAAGTTGTAAGGCAATTGTTAGGAAGGAGGCCTAGAGGCAGGCATCTAGTGTTTGGAATGCAATCACTGCCATTTACCAACTCTGTGACTTTTGGCAAGTTACCTAACTATAGAGTTTTCCTCATCTTTAATGGGGGATAATAATAATAATCTTTCCCCCCTACAATTGTAGTGAGTATTAAATGAATTAATTCAGGCCTATGTTCAGTGCTTGGCACTTAGTAGGGCACAGTAAATGTAATTTATTTGTTTTACCAACTTTTTCTGGCCAACCCCTTCTTCCTCACTTTTTATTCATCTTCACCCTATTTCAGGTCATCTTTCTTCTTAAGTGATGCAATACTTTCACAAAGGATCAGTCTTGCCCTGCTTAAATTCACCCTCCATTTACTCACTAAACAGTGCTACTTCTAAAACAGTACTGATCATGTCATTATCCAATTTAAAATCCTTCAGAAGTTTTTCACTGTTTATAGGAGAAAGTCTGAATTCCTCAACATGGCATAAAAAGCCAAAGATAATAATTTATCTGCAGACATTATTTTGTCACTTATTCACATTCCTTCTATATTTCACACTCCAAATTTGCTGAACTGCTATTATTACCTGGATTCACCATGTTTAAATTTTATTCACAGAAAACCAGAATAAATGACAAGGATGAAATGAGGGTCATTTAATTAAAAGCTATTTATTGAGGGTTAAATTTAAAGGTAACTGTTATGATAGTTCTGTGACAGTAAAGATAAATAAAAATGATCCCTGCCTTCAAAGAATTTAAGTTGCAATTTTTTCCCACTTACTATTTAACTACCCATAGTTTTTAACTTTCTAATTTCTCTTTCCAGACTTATTTTATAGAAGTATTTATTTGTTTCTTAGAGGTTTACTGCTATAATATTATTAACATGGGAGATATGCATTAATTTTTTAAGATTGAAATTCTCTAGGCACATGGCTATAGTTCTGCAGGAGAGTTCCCCTGGAGATTGTGGATAATTATTAACATCCCATAATATGTCCACTGATAGAGAAAGGGTTGGGTACAAATTTTGAACTGTATTTTGCCACCTCACATAGGAATTACTGAGACTGTTTAGAACTACACATTCAGTTATTTTCCTAGTACATGATTTCATTTACCAGTTGCTTTTGGTCACTTCTACATTTTCTCAATTGGGCTAAAGCAAATCATCTGTCATTTTTCCTCTCACAAATCACTGTTGGACAGGTACACTGTTAATACTTGATCTAGGCACCTGGCCAAGATCCACCTGACTATTGGTGAACTTGAAAAGTAACTAGTGACCTGATGTTGATGCTATTTCATTGCATAGAGCAAATGATCAATTTTACATTTCTGAGATTAATGACTATTTTCTTGGTGTTAAGAGGCCATCAGTGAAAGTTTGCAGTTTAATCATACAGCGCTTAATATATCTAGCAATGAAGCTGTAGATTTAAATAAACTACCCTTTGAAAAACATTAGCCTCTAAAATTTAATCTACTTTAAATTTGCTATAAACTCTATGAAATGTCTCTCTGATGATGTCATATAAATTGTCAAAAGCAAGAAAAAAAGTGATATGAAAAGTGACAGTCTGTCTTTAACCAACTCCATGTAACATGAATACTATATAAAATCAGGGAGTATTGGTAATTATCCATTATGCTTCAGAATCTGAATGATTTAGGAACAGATTAATTTAACACGTTTTCCTCTCATACTTTGTATTTTAACTCCATAAACATGATTCAATATGAGTTAGTACTTAATATTAATAGAACAACCAAAATAATGGAGTATCTTGTATGCTGTCTTTATTTTACTTATGTAGCTTGCAGTCTAAATGAAGTTGACATCATTATTAAATGGGATCTGATACATAATTAAATGTGTGCCAATAATAGTAGTCTTATTAATATCTTTGGCATCACTAATTTAGTTTTTCTCTCCTTTCATTAAGTTGAAACAACCTCTTTTAGTATTTGAGAACACTTAAAGAACTGTCAAACTTTTCTTCTGCCAACCTTCAAAGGTCAAAACTAACTGTGACACCTAAAATTCAAATGTAATTAGTTCGAGATTTACAGGGATTGTATGCCAATCTTTCAGTAGCTTAGAAGTGACGTGGTAACTAACCTTTGGTGGCCCCAAGAGACATTCAGATAGATGTGAAGATAAATAGAAAAATATAACTCACCACATCCACTGCTGATCTACCTTTTAGATTTTTTTTTTCCTGACTTGGTTTTGGAATTTCTTTTGCACTTTTGATTTTAAGAAAAGCATCTCTTTCATAGCCTCCTAGCCCCAAGTTGGTATTCTTATTTAAAGCTTAGCTCACGTGGTATGTACTTGGATCATTAAACCGAAGGACTTGTACAGTCATGATTTTTAATGAAGCATGTTTGAATAATTATGCTAATTTACAAAGCACTAGAATCAAATCAAGTGATCAAAGTTTTCATGATTGCTATCATGTGTTCCTAACCCCCCTCTGCCACCCTCACAATTTGCTACATGTGGAAGCCTTTCTTAGGAATGTGTTTGGAAATGGGTATTAATCAATGCTAAGCATTAGAAAAAAATTTTATGTGGAGTGTAATGCACTATATGTTTTGCTTCTATAGTGGACTATGTGTGACCATGAAGGGGTAATATTGTTCTGCCATTCTCTTGCCTAAATACCACCTACAATCAATACTGCATTTTGCCTTGACAGAAAGCTGAATTTTTATCTGTTAAATGTGTGAGCTTGGGGCAGTGATGTGTCTGAAGTGGTTTAAATCTGAAATGTGATGTGTTGCAAAGAGAGTTGATTGACATCTTTGTTTATTGAAAAGTATTACATGAACAACAAAACACAGGCAGAGGCAGAGCTCTCCATTGCAAAATGCAGCTGTGTTATTTTTCAATCCTATGTGCTCTGCTCCTTTGAAGCTTGTCTGATGTAATAAAGCCAGAGGATATAAAACAAACAAGAATCTTCTTTGATTCAACACTCAAAAATTTAGACAAGGATGATTTTTTTTTTTTTTTTGGCTAGGGGTAAAAGCTCTCCCACAAAACTCTCCCTGCCCTGACATTCTAGAAGGATATTTACTCCTGAAAAACTATTGCATTTTAAAGTTGTGTTCTAATGTTTATGAACTCAGATATAAATTCAGAATTATTTAATAAGTAAATAAATTGGAGAGGGTTGAATATTTTTATGTATCCTCTATAAATGAGAAAAAGGACATTAATGACACTAATCTTAAAGCACTAAACATGCAGAATGAGAAATTAAGTTCCCTTTAAATTTTATGTTGGAATAATTATCCCCCTCAATGCAATTTGCCCATGTTTTATTAAAGCTTTATTATGTCAAGGTAAATAGAGGTTAATGCCGCTGTTACTTCTTCCAATGAAGTATTATCTTTAATCTTGCTTTAATAAAATAGTGGTAAATTGCACAGTAGGGGTAATCACCATGGGCTAATTTAGAGAGTTGTAAAATCCTTTACCAAGTATATACTGTAGTTAAAAATAGAAGTAGTCTTAAGAAAACACAAATTGCGGTGCAACTTGGAAGAAGTTAAGGGAATTGCTATTCATAACTTTAATTACTTACTTAATTAAATAGATGTTTATTTGAGTACCTACTATGTGTAAGACTATGCTGTCTACTATGCTACAGCTGTGCTGGGCTACTACTGTGATGGCTGTATGGAGGATATGGAAGTATATAAACATGATTTCCTTTCCAAAGGAGCTTACAGTTGACTACTTGGGCAATCCCTGAGAAGAAATAACTATACTGACTCTAAATCCTGGTATAGACATCCCTGCCATAAATATGTATATATAGAGATGTATGCATATATAGACATTCATATTAATATATTTATTATTTACTGTATATTTATATAGATACATTTATATATCTATATCTACCTACTTAACATGCAAAAATAGAAAAAAATATTTTTGTGTGTAGAAACTAATATTTGCTTTCCTCCTTCAATAGATCATCTTGTGTTCTTTGAAGACCATTGCTATAGTAGTAGTTGTAAGAACATAAAAGAATTAGAATATAAAAGAGCAGGAAGAAAGAATTATAGACTTAAAATGTTAGATTTGTTTAAGAGAGAAGAGTAAAAGGAAAGTCCAAGAATTTGAGTCTGGGATACTGGAAGAATAAAGCATTATTAATAGAAAGAGATAAGAAATTAGAGAATTAGGAATAAAGATGTTAAATTTTGTTTAGGATCCATTGAGTTGGAGCTTTTGGTATTACATCAGTATGAAGATGGCAAGCAACGGGATACTAACATTTGGAGTTCAAGAAATGGTTGCTGATTTGGTTTTTTAGATATACCAAACAGCCAAAATACCAAGTTAGTATTTATTTAAAAAAAAAACAAAAACAAAACGATACTCAGCTCTTAAAGGACATATGCTAATTAAAGTGAAATGGTTATTAAAAGTTGTTTTTAGCTTACTAAATAAAACTAATCAGATAAGATCTTTTGGAATCATGTAGTATGTGTGGTGGAGAGCTGAATGCTGTAAATGGGTCATTGTCATCAAGATGAGTGACACACTAAGTTAGTTTCAAAACATCAGCTAGGTGGGAGCCCAGTTCCATAATATCGAACCTCAATTCTGTTCTTGAGATTGTGTCAGAGTGAGCCATCAGCTAAGAAGAGTATGTAGTCTTGCCTTCTTGTGTTTTCATTAGCAATTTTCAATTAACCAAGAGATAGTAAGGGATCAGAGAGTTTACCATCTTTGACAAATCACATTTTTTGAAGGTAGAATATTAAATGGGATGGCACTTCTGCCTGAACAATATGAACAATGTAAAATGTGCCCAAAATCTGTCCTCTGGGCACATTTTACACTCACTACCTACCCTTCTACCTCTCTTAATGTCTTCACAATCATTCTTGCCTATTAGAATTTTGTATTTTTCTTTATGTAAAACATCATAGATCTTCAAGGCTGTGTCTGACCTATTCTTCCAGTTTATTTTAAGTTATGTCTCTCTCCCAACTCTGAAATTAGTATTGCTCCAACTCTTCGGACTTTCTCTTAATCATGACAGTGGTTACTGATATGATCAGAAATTTCACAAAATGTTAAAAGCTCACTTTTTATTTTAGAGAACTCTGAAGAACCATCACTACTGTCACAAAAGTTGTTTTGACCCTGATGCTTTGGTAAAGTGATATTCTTTACCACTGAGCTGCCATGCCACTGAATAGCGAGACTGATTATAAGACCTAATGCCATGAAGGTCTAAATCATATTTGCCTCTACTCTGCCATTTTGAAGTTGTAAGAGAAAGATCTTCTCTCTTTCAGCATAAAATTATAGCCACTTTCAGAAAGGAAAAGATTTAAGCAGTCCTTACAGGGACTTAGAAAATTCCTCTAGAATTATTCAGAGATGAACACAAAGGGTAGAGAAAATCAAATGTAAATGATGTTCCCCTTTAATTTTCCTGTGGGTTGTATTCTAAAGCAAACAACTGTACATTGGATGACTTTTGTGGATGACGAGCTGTTTCCTTCTGTCTTTCACAAGCCTCTGTGACAGTAAGGGGTATATAAAGCTCTGAGTGAAGATCTGAAGCTGTTATTAAAATGGAAATATTCAAAGCAGGCAGGAGTCTGTGAGAGTCTGTTCTGGGGACACATTAATGCATTTGAAAGGATATTAAAGCTTAACATAGAGGGGAGATAGTTCTAATGGCAAAATGTAAAGCTGCTTAACAGAATTACACCTAGAATTCTGTGTATTAGGTCTAAAACACCTCTACTCTTATATTGCTCAGAGTAAAGCTGTATGTTGGTTGTAGTGCTTTACAGTTTTATAGTTTTCTTATTTGATATTTTAATGTTCTTAAGTGCAAACATTTTGCTCTAGTTTATGCTTTTGTAGAGTCAATTGAGAGTACTTCTCATCCTCTGTGTAAGATGTGTCATGTTTTGAATTGCCATGTTTGAATCAATATGAAAAGATTAATGCTCTATAAAAAAAGATATTATCTTTTCTTACACTGACTATTGAAATGGCCCATCATGCCACAGGGTAGAGTATGTTTCTAGAAGCATAAGAGAAAAATGGAGTATTTCCTGGAAGTAGGAGAAAAGAAACAAGGAAAAGAGTTAAGTCAACATCAAGAAGGATTTCATGTTTATGTTCACATGTAGGAACCTGACCTCATTCATATGTAAAAAATGGGATCCATTCAATGAACAGTTCTTAAGCAGCAACTCAAGTAAAAAAGGGATGAGCTAGTGGTATGGTAATACTCTTTTTGTAGTCTAGGTAAGTGAATTGTTCTGTTGTAGTCATGACTAATTTCTCGATATTGTTGGGTATGGAGGGTAGTTTTGATTCTTTCCATCTTTCAAGATACCACCCAATACTGAAGATTCCAGAGCATGCCACAAACACAAAGTAGTAGAAAAACACTCAAACTTTTTCTCTAGTTGTACTTTAAGGTACCAGATAGTAAAATAAAATAGAAAGTAAAGCTTCTGCCTTTAAGGAGTTTAACAGTTCATCTGAGAAGATGACATATATGCTGCGTTGTAAGAATGTTTAGAATATCATGTATGAAGAGATGTAAAATATAAAATATGATACAAATGAAAATCAAAAGTTCAAAAGAGACAGTAAAGTAGGGGTCAGAGTTGGAGGGTTTACGGAATAAGGTTTTGAGGGTTTCACAGTTATTATTAGGGAAAAAATCAAGAAGAATATTATAGGTGGGAGAATGGCATCTATTGCACAACTAAATAGATATAGAATCTGCCAAGGTTGAATAGTAACAATATTTATCAGTATTATTATACTAATCATTTCAAATTAGAACAATTTTATTTCCTTGTAATTACAAAAATTCTAGTGTGATATGGGAATGTTGTACTTAACCTCACAAAATAAAGATGACTGTTTTCTCCGATTATTTCAAATATGGTTATCACACTATGCTTATCTCAAGGTGAAGCTTTGGTTCCATTTCTACTGAGAAGACTTTTTTTTTAAATAAAAAAATATACCCCACATGGGGTTTGAATTCACAACCCTGAGATCAAGAGTCACATGCTCTACCACCTGAACCAGCCAGGTGCCCCACTTTGGTTGTATTTCTAAAGAAAATGTCATTCTCACGTTATATAAGAGTTTCTACATGCTAGATGATTAAGTCAAGAATCTAGAAACCAAGTATTCCTGCTTTGTGGGATACTCTTAGGTTAGAAAGATTTTATCTGAGAAATAAATAAGATGCAAATTCAAAAGCAAGGTACCCTATTGCCTGAGCACATAGATTATGATTTAACATGATTATTGCATAAAATTATAGTGTACTTTGGAAAAGTGATTGCAAGGCACAGATATACAGGCTATGCTTACCTAAAGAAAATCTACGGGAAAGCAGGGTTTGCATTCAATTCACATTTTTCAATATACTTCAAATTATAGTCCAAAGTAGTGTTAAAATATTTATAGTATTGAGATATTATGAGAAATATATGTATTTCGTTATTTAGATTACCAATATATATTTTTCATATATATTTGGCCTTTGTCCATGCTTCCTGAATCAAAGCTCCCTTGGAATTTCTTTTTTTTAATTTTTTAAATTTTTAACTTTTTATTTTTTTCCCTTGGAATTTCTTAATTGTTGAGAGTGATAAAGATGTATTTTCTTATATTAATGAGGTGATTTTTGGAAAATACCTATGGTTGGGGGCTGGTTGCCTCTGTGGAGTCAATTGTGTGATTAGAGGTTTAAGAAGTTTCAGTCCCACTCCATTCCTGACCTCCAGGAGGGGAGAGAGGTGGGGGATTGAATTCAATCATCAACAGTTAATGATTTAAACAATCATGCTCATGTAATACAATTTTTTAAAAAAGATTTTATTTATTTATTCATTAGAGACAGAGAGAGAGAGAGGCAGGGACACAGGCAGAGGGAGAAGCAGACTCCATGCACGGAGCTCAACGTGGGACTCAGTCCCAGGTCTCCAGGACCATGCTCTGGGCTGAAGGTGGCGCTAAACCACTGAGCCACCGGGGCTGCCCTGTAATAAAGTTTTTATAGAAATCCAAAAGGACTGGGTTTGGAGCACTTCCAGTTGGTGAACACATGGAGATTTGGAAGAGTAGCGTGCTTAGAGGGGCATGCTTTTCCTATACCTTGACCTATGCATCTCTTCCATCTGATGATTTCTGAGTTGTATCCTTTTATAATAAACTGGTAATCTGGGGAGTAGATAGGTTATTTGAGTTCTAAGAGCCACTCAAGCCAATTAATGGAACCAAAGCAAGATGCTATAGAAACATCTGATTTATAGTCGATCAGAAGTACAGGTAACAACTTTGACTTGTGACTGGTATCTGAAGTCCAGGGAGTTGGTCACAGGAACCTCTAATTTGTTGCTGGTAGGTCAGAAGCACAAGTAATAAGCTGGGTTTGTAATTGGTATCTGAAGTGTATGTGTGGGGTGGCAGTCTTGTAGGACTGAACCCTTAATCTATGGAATTTCAACCTATCTTCTGGTAGAGAGTATTGGAATTGAATTGTTATGGGGAAGCCACTCACCCTCCACACACACACTTTGGAATTGGGTCTAGGAATTAAGTTAAACATCTACAGCCAACTTTGTCGCATGTTCATTCACTAAGTCCTAAAGGAAGAAATTTGTCTCTTAGGGTTAACCCAAAAAAAGAATAATTAAGGATGTTTCATTTTGAACACAAGAATGAAAATAATTGAGAATTATATTGCTGATTTCATTTTGTCTCCTCCTAGCACTTTATCCATTGTTGATCTAGTTATGTCCTTCTAATTAGATGTCTTTGCTAACTTTATTTTATAAATATAGTTAAATATTTGTGCTTACAGTCCCATAGAACTAATACAAATACTTCTGTTTTAATTTGTACAAATTGAGTTATAACTCCCACCTCAGTTTTGTTAACTGCAAAATAGAAATAGCAGTGACTATGTCTCATGGTTGTTATAAGCATTAAATGGGATGATGTATATAAAGTGGTTAATGTAGAGCATCAGTTATGATTATTTTATAAAACATATTTTTACATATCATGATATTCCTGCTTTGTTAAAAAAGAAAAAAATTCCAAAATAAAGGTGGAATAAATAGAGAAATAGTGAAGCAAATAGAAAAAATAATAAAACATGTAAATGGAGTAACCTGTCTAGTTAAAAAACAAAGATTTTTTCAAACTGTTAAAAAGAATCTAGCTGTATACTGTTTACAAAGGCACATCAGAACTTTATAGAGAAATATAAAATTCAAAGGAGGACAAATTATATACCAGATAAAGTCTAATCATATGAAAGCTGGATAATTACATTAATTTCAAACAAAATAGAAAGGCAAGAAGCATCACACAGATAAAGAAGATTGTTTCATAATAATAAGTTTCAAATCTCAGGAAAAATCAGGAGATTTTTCTCAGGAAAATCTCTTGTAATTGTTTTGAACTTAATAGTGTAACCTCAAAGTGTTTGAAGAAATATTGACAAAACTACCAAGTCAAATCTACAAGTCTATTTTATTATTTAAAATTTAGGTAATTGAGTTAGTAATTAACAACAGAAACTGTAAGAAACAGAAACTATAACTCATAATAGGTATCGAATATTTAAAACTGAATCATTTAAAAAATACTATATATCAAAACTTTTGGAATTTAGCTAAAATGATGAGAAGTTATAGGAAAAAAGAAACAGGAAAAGATTGGAGAACGGAACTGAAATAAGAACAGAAATAAATGTTATAGAAGATAAATATTAGGATTAAAAAACACCTAAAAACCTACTAAAATAGACAAAACTCTGGAAAAAATTAAAAAGGAACAAAGTGCTTTTGAAAGTAAATTAAAGAATAAAAATGGGGTATAACTACAATATAGGAGCGATTAAACACAGAATAAGATACTGGTGAATAATTTTATATCAATAAGTTATTAAAATGCATTGATAAAAATTATTTAATGAAAAATCAGTAGCAAGAAAGGAAAATTACAGGCTGATTATTCATGAAAATAGATGCAAAATTCCTAAGCAAACCAAAACCAGTAATGTATAAAAACTATACATAATGGTCATGTTGGATTTGTTGGATTTGAAATAAAACATTGTTAAACATTAGAAAACTCATTAGTATAATTATAACTTTAACAGCTTAAAGGGGATAAATGGTAGAATCATATCTCAAATACAAAAAAAAAAGCCTTTTTTAAAAAGATTTTTTATTTACTTGAGAGAGAGAGAGAGAGAGAGAGAGAGAGATTGAGAGTACAGAGGGAGAGGGAGAAACAGACCCTGCTAAAGCAGGGAGCCAGATTTGGCTCCAGGGTCTTGGAATAATGACCTGAGCTAAAGTCAGACACTTAACCGACTGGGCCACCCAGGATCCCACAAAAAAGCATTTGATAAAATTTAATATGATAGAAATTCTTAGTAAACTAGGAACAAAACGGATTTCCAGAAATTAACACGGGATATCTACAAAACCTCAAAGCAAATATGTTAAATGAGAAAATGTTGAAAGCACCACCTTTAAGATCAAGAAGACACAAGAAGCTTTGCTATGCAAAGCCACTTGCCCACTTTTCTGTCATGGGAGTGTGGGTTCCCTTAGGTGTGTCAAAATGGAGGGAAATATTAAAAATCATTGCAGGAGTCAGAGGCTACTAGCTATTTATTCTAGCATCTAATGGAGGTGTGAAGAGCTGAACTCAAGTAACTTTGCATGATAGGATTATGATGGTAATGCTGATTATAGCCATGGTGATGATGATGATGATATAGCAGAATTCCAAGTTATTAGAGTATATTAATTCATTTTTTCTAATATTTATGTACTTACTATATACTAAGAAGGAAAAATTATTTTTTCAATAATCAGAGTACTGTAGATCTACTTAATCAGTAAATTCTTTTGCTATATAATACTCTCTTTTTATTATGGTGTATTTGACTTTTATCTAAAAAAAGTATTTTCTGGGATGCCTGGGTGGCTCAGTGGTTGTGCATCTGCCTTTGATTCAGGGCGTGATCCTGGAATCCAGGGATCGAGTCCCACATTGGGCTCCCTGCATGGAGCCTGCTTCTCTCTCTGACTGTGTCTCTGCCTCTGTGTGTGTGTGTGTGTCTCTCGTGAATAAATAAAATCTTTTTTAAAAAAGTATTTTCTTCTGTTTACCAAAATAATACATGGGGATGCTTTTTGTTTAGGCTATTTATAAAAAGCAGCAGGTAAACTTATAAATGTCTTCCATAACATTACACACTTTTCAATATAGATTGGAGACCAGCTGTTTTTTAATTCTACAGGGGATAAAATGGAATGAGTTGGTTAAACTGTATTATACCAGACTGATGTAAATTTTAAGGAAAATTTTGCTTTTAAATATTTACACTAAATGCTATGCAAGGACAATGGTGTTTGCTTTTCTGTAAATCTTTTTTTTCAAAGATTTTATGTATGTATGTATGTATGTATTTATTTATTTATTTATTTATAAGAGTCTGCATGTGCCATGCACACATGAGTGAGTTGGGGAAGGTGTAGTGGGGAGGGAAAATGATAAGCAGTCTCTGTGCCTCTCTCTGTGCTGATGTGGAGTGGAGGGGAGCTTGACCCACTGCCCCAAGCTATTGACCCCAAAATCATGACCTGAGCTGAAACCAAGTTATTATTCTTAACCCATTGACCAGGTGCCCCTGCTTTTTTGTATATCTTAACATGGCTTTGATTACCCTTACCTGGAAAGAGTAATATCAATATCACCCTTTGTCAAATGAAAGAGTCCTACAAAAGTTTCAATTGTTTCATTCACTTTTATTTTCCTAGTTCATATGCGTGCATTTTATTTTGCTCCATTGTATTGCATTTGCTCCTTTGTGAAAGACCAGTTCACTATATTTAATGGGAGTATATTTATGGTCTCTCCATTCTTTTCTAGTAAATAATTTGTCTGTTCTTTCACTAATACCATACTGTCTTCATTCCTGGAGCTTTATAGTAAATCTTGAAGTCAACTAGTATCAGGATTCCAACTTTGCTCTTCTCTTTCAATATTGTGTTTTCTATTCCAGGTCTGTGGTTTTTCATTTAACTTCAGGATCAGTTTGTCAATATCCACAATATAACTTGCTGGGATTTTAATTGAGACTACATTGAATCCATAGATGAAATTGGGAAAAACTGATATTTTGACAATATTGAGTCTATCAGTTAACAAAAAAATATATTTTTTAAATCAGAGAAACTTTGTGATTTTTTTTATCAGAGTTTATAGTTTTCCTTATATAGATCTTATACACATTTTTTTGGATTTATACCTAACTATTTCATTTTGAGGAATGCTAGTGTACATAGCATTGTGTTTTTAATTTCAAATTCTACTTGTTGGTAAATAAGAAAGCAATTGATTTTTGTCTATTAAGTTGTATCATGCAATCTTTTATTACTCCCAGTATTTTTGTTGATTCTTTTAGATTTTCTACATAGACAATCATATCATTTGTAAAAAGACAGTTTATTTTTTTCCTTTTCAGTATATATACTTTTCTTTTCTTTTTTTCTTTTCTTTTCTTTTCTTTCTTTCTTTCTTTCTTTCTTTCTTTCTTTCTTTCTTTCTTTCTTTCTTTCTTTCTTTCTTTCTTTTTCTTTCTTTTTTTTTTTTTTTTTTTGTCTTATTGCATTAGTTAGGACTTCCAGAAGAATGTTGAAAAGGTCTGGTGAGCTGGGACATCATTCTTGGTCTTATGAGAAATATCCTCATTTCTCAGCATTAAGTATGGTGTTAGCAGTAGTTTTTTTTGTAGATGTTCTTCATTATAGTCGAGGAATTTCCCCTTTATTTCTAGTTTGCTAAGATATGTGAATTTCTAATAGAGAGTACTTGGAATCTTATAAGTTTGATGGATGGGCTTCAGATATTCTATGAGCCCTCTAGAACATTATGCATCAATCTATTTTCCCATGAAGAGCTTACTAAGAAAAATTAATAACCTCATTTTTGCTATTTATTTATTTATTTATTATTATTCATTCATTCATTCATTCATTCATTCATTCATACTGCTAACTAACCTTATTTCTAACTTAATACCTGCTTAAACCTAGCACCTTCTTACAAACACCCTCTTACAAATTGTAGACAGTTGCTCTTGGACTGATTCTAAGCAAACTCTACTTGTGCAGATAAGAAGTGGTGATGGGAGGGGCTTGACACCATTTTCTTGTGTCTATTTGTTTCTTCCAGACTGCCTTGGCTTTGCTCATGTCAATTCAAATACCTTTTTGTTAGGGGAGAGATATCAGAAACAAATATTATTCCCTCAAAAAATCCATATTTCTTCTAGTTAGTAATTAGTAATTAATCTAATTTCAGTATCCCTTAACTCGGCTGTCAATTTGGACTTAGGTGATTACTAAGTGGTTCTTTTTATTTATTATTTTTTTTAAGTATACAAGGTGACTGCCAGGAGCACACTATATAGAGTGGCATATTTTAGGGATTAAATTGATATGATTGTTTCTGTTTATAATGTATTTGGACACTTTTTTATTCTAATATCTTATTTATTTCACAAAATCTATTTTAATAGCTTGCTCATATTATTTTAAAGATTTTATTTATTTATTTACTGGAAAGAAAGAGTGAATGAGCATTGGGGAGGCACAGAAGAAGAAGAAGCAGATTCCCTGCTGAGCAGGGAGCCCAACACTGGGCTAGACCCCAGGACCCAGGGACCATGACCTGAGCTGAAGGCAGACGCTTAACAGACTGAGCCGCCCGGGCACCCCTCTTGCTCATATTTTAACAATGATTTACCCCTTTAATTCTTTAATGCAAAATGACTTAAAATTCTTACCCAATATCTATATCAAATCCGTTTCCCCAAATATCACTTAGTTCTAATTGTTCAGCTTCACTCTCACTTTTGACAATTCTCTTGTGAGAATCTATTCAAAATTTTAAAGAGGTTCTAAATGATTGGTATTGGTAACCAAAAATTATAATTACCAAAAATTTTCTAACTCACCCTTCTAATTCTTGTCCTGGCTTCCCTACCTATCTCTCTCTTAAGGTGGTAATTTCTCGAAGTGATGCAGAGCTTCCATTTGGGTTCACTGTATAAGTCACCAGGTCAGGAAGGATATTTCTTATCAATTTGAGCTATGGTTGTTGCATAACTGCAGAGTCCACATGGTTTCTCTGCCTCTAGTCTTTCCATCTTTAAGTCTTTTCTGCAATGCTGTAAGAATAATGTAGCTAAGACCTAAAAGTATCTTTTTGACATTTTTTACTAACTTTTTCTTAGGTGATAGAAGTTGAGATCCTTTGTTCCCTATTCCTAAACTTCTCTAGTGTCAACTTTTCCTACTATGTGTGTCCACTTGTCTCTAGGCATGTAGAAGTGATTGTACTCCCTCACTCTACACTCAGCATGCCATTGTAAATGTTGTTCTTTCTGCCCAGAAACTCTCTCCTTGATACTCTCCCTCTCCAACTTTTTTGCCTACCTGGTACATGCTGTCAATGCTCAGATTAAAAAGAATCTCCTCCAAGAAGTCAGTATTATTAAAAGAGCTTTGACTTCATCGAGTCTCAAAGGGTTTGGAGGAAGCTTAGGACTTTCTCGATCATATTTTAAGAAATATTTCTTTCATATATTACCACTTGATACTCTCCTAACCATTGCAAGCTTTTTTTTTTTAATGTTTCCATAGCCTTATGAGCATAATCTGCTAGGAACAATAGAAAACTATGTCCTAAAGTAAAACCTATGGCATTGGTAGGCTTACTATATAAGTATGGCTCCCAGGTCAAATAGGTTGGAGAAAACAAACAAAGTTTAATAACTTTCTGCATTACAGGACTTCTCAGGACCTTTATTATGACAATTTGCATTAAGGATGTTCAAGTATGACATGACACATTCAGTGCATTTGCAATTTGTTTTACTTGATTGGATTTTTGCAGAACCTCTTAGGGAATAATGATATAAAAGATAAAGAATAGACAATCTGAAATTTATATAAAATTGCCTCTTTATTTTTTAAATATGGACCCTCTCATTGATTATTTGCCTACTTTATTTACTATCACAATCCAGATCATATACACTTTTGTTTATTAATCAGAAGAGTTCACTTGCATTTTGTGCATTAGTTAATCAGATTCCTGTTCTGAAATCTCTCCAGCCTTCATTTTAGGACCTTTTCTAATCCAATTATTTAAGTCTCCAATGATTTCACTACTCCATACACCCACAAACACTACTGAAATGCTAGAACCTTGTGATTAAAGGCTGCAGTTGTTCTCATTCATCATGCTTCAGTTTGCTTTTAATAACACAGTCACTTGGAGATGGAGAAGCATTTAGGAGAAATGGGTAGTATGCAAACATATAACAGGGGAGACTTTTCTCTTCCCCTCCATTACCCTCTACCTTGTAGTTATTTATTCAGATAGATAGGTTCTGGATATTAAATGAGAAGTAGAAGAAATATCACCCTCTGTCTTCTCGGTAGTCTTCATCTTCAATACTTAGAAAAAAAAATTTAGTCAAGAGGGAAATGATCAAATGAATTTGAGTGAAGCCCAAGGCAGAACTTTGGCAAACACCACCAAATATATGTACCCTAATGTTTTTCAGGATTTCAAATTTCTTCTGATTAAAATCCATTTAAGAGCCACTGGGTTTTATAAAACTAAGTAGGTTCTTTGCTCCTATATGTTATCGATTTTTGAAAGGAGGGTAGAATGTACAAAATGCCCAAATATGACTAATTATTTAACATGTAACATGAGAATATCTCAAGCTGCAATGTTGCAGACTACATTTTGGAAACAGTTGTTTAGACTAATGTGAGTATTTTACCTATTGGTAAAGCATGGGGAAATTATGTGGACTTTTTTGATGTTTGTTTTTAGTATGCTGTACTATTAGAAATCAATTTTTAATTATTTTATAATGGGTAGAGAGATGTCAGGAAAATATTGCTTTGAGTTACTAATATTTGAGTATGTTACAGAAATAAGAAAGGAAGAAATACTCTAGGTTTTCAAGTCAAGTAACTATAACAACACTTAAAATACTCTATTTATACTTGACACTAAAATCAGATTGATGAATAAGCACTTACTATTTGAAACCCAACTAAAGTGTGGCCAGCGATATGCACAGGCAGATTTCAAGTTGGTGGAGTATTGGTCCTCTTTCACAGTGTCCACAAACAGGGCCTGAATCCAGCTGACTAGAGCCTGAGAACATGCTAGGGTGCTTCATATTCAATACACAGCCCTATAAAGTGAAGAAAAATGAGCCTTGTCCAAAACTCTTACCTCAGCACCCACTGGCAAAAATAAAATGTAAGCTGGGGACCAGGTCTCTTTGAAGCTGATTTTTTAAAAACTCTCTAACAGGCCTCTGGTGGTTACAGATATTGATCGTCAGAAAGTAATCTGTTCAGGTTTGGGGGCATGCCAGTACAAATTGTGGAATGCATTCCTTCCTCTCCAAGGACATGTTGAGCTTTTTATATTGTCTATACTGGTTCACTTGTCAGCTGTCTACTCTATTTGACATGAATTATTTTCTACCTTTTGTGGATGTATAATTAAATATATTTTTAAAATAGGAAATTTTATTAATATAGAATCTTTAGCTTGAGTCAAAACATTTTTTTCATCTTTTTTAACCCTCATTTTTCTTCCATAATCATTATTTGATTCCCTCTGGCTGCCTGCTACTTATTTGTAGTAGTACCATTCATCCATTGAGACCTTTCCATCTGTCACACAGCTTTGCTTTCTTTCCCCAGAAGCTTTATTCTCCTACTGTGCCATATTTACTTTTTTTTTTTTTTTTTTTGGTCTACTAGTTGGATTGAGCATTCTTTTGTGCAGGTGTTTTCATCTTTTATTTTTTGGTAATTAAAAAAATTTATACCAGACAAATGATGCTGAACTGTATAAAAGTGACGTTCAGAAAGGACGTTTGCTAACATTTAAAGACTGATATAATTTTTAAAGATTTTATGTCTTTGTTCTAATAGGTGGAGATAGGATGGGGGTATATATAATGCAGTTCTGAATGTTAAGTGAAGTAATAGGAATTGTTTCAATCACTATTTGCATGTGAGTGAACAGTGACACTGATATTTTACTCTCTATGTGTCTATATGTTTACTGAGTATAATTACTCAATAAATTACTGATTAAAGGTTCATTTTATGTGAACTTCAATGCTTAGAAATACTTACACATAAAGACTAACATTTCTGAATACACTTCACCTTAGAGATCAAGTTCTATTAAAAGGTAGGTATCTTCACATGAGACAGCAGATTCTAGAGATATGAAGGTAAATGCAAGCATTAATAAGAGCTTAAATTATGAAAAGTTTTCATTTTGCTTACATTAGTGGAGGCGTTTCATTAATTCTATATGATTATGGTTTATGCCCATCCAACTCAAAAATAATTTAGTCCAGTTTCTAAGATTTGCAGATGACCAAGTCCATCTGTCTTAGACTACCACTTTTACATGTTGAATTCATTTTCTAAGGGAATATATGCTAAGCAAAAGGGACATCTTCTGCTGTCAAGGGGGTCACAGTCTGTTTGAGGAAGAAAGAATACTGACTTTTCACTTAAAACATCCATCATTGAACAGGACATTGAGAGTATGTTTGCTGTGTGATGATATATTATGTTCCAATCACACCTAGTTAGGGTCAGGAAAGAAAAAAATCATAAACTATTTTAAAGCAATGTTTTAAAAATTGGGGATATATTAGGGGATAGAATTATGGATAATATTAGCAATCGGGAAAGTAGTAGGTAGAAAGGTAGATTAAGTAGCTCAGAATAGAAGTATGTAGTAGTTATTTTTTTGAGGGCAATAAGAGATGTAACTGAAAGCCTTAATAATTATTTACACCTCTCAGTCCCTGAACAACCAAAGATGTCAGAGTCCTTGCCTGTAAGAAACTCATAATCTAGCAATGGAAAAAAGACAAATATGTAAATCATTGTCTTATAGCCCAAAAGTCTGTAAGATATGCTGAATTGTTTTCTTGAATGGATAAAGTATCTGGTTATCAGAGCAATTTTTCACTGAGAACAATATAAAAACTGGATGGAACACAAAAAGTAGCCCATTGAAAGAAACCAAAGTAGGCAGGTTTTGAAGGGCGAAGACCTGAGGAAAAAGGAAAACATACTAAGCTGAAATTGAGATTCTCTGTTGCTGTTCCTCTTGAGAGATTTGCAGATTCCTAAACTTCAAGGGATAGGAATCCAAGAAGTCAAGAGGAATAAGCAGAGTTTTTGGTAAATTGACAGATAAATATAGAGGTTAAATCCTGCCAAGGAGAAGAGACCCTGAAAAACAAACAAACAAACAAAAACAAACAAACAAAACCTAGGTTTTTTGCTGAGAACTTAGAAGGGCTATGTTCTAGGTAAAGTTAAGTCAGAAATAGACCAGACCTCACAAATTTTGGCACCCAGTTTTGACCATCTTGGTTTCTAATAAAAACAAGATGATCAGTCCTACTCACATTTCCTGCTTGGAAAAAATATTATAACATCACTGGAGTCCCTAAATCTTTATATTCTATGTCTAGAATTCAGTTGGAAAAAATTCCATACATTAGAAGATAGGGTAAAAATGAACAAAATCCCAGAAAGAAACAAAGAAATGAAAGAGACCCACAGATAATGAAATACTGAAACGTAAGGTGTATAATTTGAAAATATCTGTGATTAACACTTTTTAAAAAAGATTCTATTTGTTTATTCATGAGAGACACAGAGAGAAAGGCAGGGACATAGGTAGAGGGAGAAGCAGGCTCTCTGCCCAATGCAGGACTTGATCCCAGAATCCTGGGATCACGATCTGAGCCAAAGGCAGATATTCAACCACTGAACCACCAAAGTGCCCATGTGATTAACACTTTTAAGAAAATAAAAATTCTCTGGAGTACTTGACACAAAATGGAATTAACAAATAAGAATTACATGGATATTCTATAACTATAAAATTAAATCACTGAAGTTAAGAAGTCAGTAGATGGTTTTACAGGGGCACCTGGGTGGCTGGGTAGTTGGTTAAGCATCTGACTCTTAATTTTGGCTCAGATAATGATCTAAGAGTCATGAGATTAAGCAGCGTTGGTTTCTGCACTCAGCGAGCAGTCTGCTTCTCTCTGTCTCTCTTTCAAATAAAGAAATAAATCTTAAATATAATAGGATATAGACATAGCTGATAAGACTAATGGAGTGGGAGTTAAATCAGTGCTCTCTCTCTCTATATATATATATAGATTTATCAGTAAAAATATATATTTATATAAATATATAAATATTAAATTATTAAATTTAATAATATAATTATATAAATTATAAATATTAAATATTAAAAATATATATATATTGACTGTAGGATTTCAGTTTCAGCCATGATAGAATGATAGAATTTCAATTCATCATCCTGCATTAAATACCTAGAAAACAGGAAAAAATTAGATGAAACAATTATTTTCAGCTATTTGAAAATAGGTACAGAACTGTTGGCCATTGGGAGGATGAAAATAAATGAGCTATGCCCAGCAATCACTCTAGCTTTCTAAATGAAAGTAATTCTGGTACATAAAAAAGGGAGGGAAAACAAAAAAAAAATTATGATGTATCTCTGAATGAGACAGAGATTAGAAGATGGGAAAATCAAGGCTTCTAAAATTTGCAAGGCAGAGTATTAGACATTTTGGAGCTAAGTAATAACTTCAGACATTGGCGTGGTCCAATAGAAATCTGTGTATGCATAAGATAAAGTACATAAATCTGGCTAAAAATGAATCCCAAGGAAAAGAAATTTACTGGAGTACTTTAAGCCAAAAAATTTCCAGTTCATACAATTCAATGGACTATTTAATTTCCCACCAGCTGGCTCAGAGTGACATTATCAAAATCATGATAGATCTAGATCCACTCTAAAATATAATAAATAAGGCTTCCAAATGATCAAATTAGGCCACAAGTGAGTGAACTGTTTTGTAGAACACCATCCAAAATACAAAAAGGGAATAAAACAAAATCCAGTATTTGACAATATAAAGCTTATGATATATGATATCTAATAAAATTTTGCTAGGCAGAGAAGAATGACTAGAAAGAAGAATGACTAGAAATAGAAAACAATAAAAATCTAAAATAACTAGAAGAATGACTAGAAAGAAGAAGAATGACTAGAAACAGAAAACAATAAAAATCTAAAAAAACAGAAATCAATAAAAAACAATAAAAATCTAAAACAATAAAAATCTAACATTTTCAAGAGATGGGACTAACAAGAGATTAGGCATTGCAGAAAAAAAAAAAAAAGTTCATCGATTTGATGACATAGCAATGGAAAATAGCCAAAATAAACAGGAGGAGAAGGCAAAACAAAACGAATGGGGACTCAGTACTTATGAGACATTATTGAGTAGTGTAACATATATGCAATTGGATTTCTAGACATAAGAGATTGAAAAATGTTTGAAAAAGTAATCACTGAAGATATTTCAAATTTGATTTGAAAATATATAAACCCTCATATTCAAACCGAAGCAGGATAAACTTAATAAGAAGCACATCATAAACATCACAATAAAATTGCTGAAAACAAGTGATAAAGCATCCAGAGAAAAAAACACAGAAGAATAATGATAAGAATTATTGTATACTTTCATCAGAAATTATAGAAACCAAAAGACAATAGAATATTACCTGTTAAATGTAAAGAAAAAAGCCTTTCAACTTGTAATACCCATAAGTTTTATATCTAGTGAAAGCATCTTTCAAAAGTGAACATTTTTTTCAGACAAATGAAACCAGAAAGAATTCATCACCAGCAAACCTGCAGTGTGAGACATGTAAAAGGAAGTTCAGGCAGCCCTGAAATGATAAATAGATGGAAACTTTAACCTACACAAAATAATGAAGAGCACTTAGGAACAATAAATACATAAATAATGAAAAAGTTTTCTCATTTAAAATCTTTAAAAAGATAATTGAATTTCAAAATAAAAAATAATGACAATATATTGTGGGGTTTATAGCATATGTAAATAAAGTATGACAATGATAAACAAATGAAAGAAAAGTAGAAATGGAAGTATACTCTGGTGAGATTCTTCAGTTACTCAAGAAGCTGTTTAATATTACTAAAAGGAATTCTCTGAAGAATGCATATTTTCAACCATAAAACAACCACTTAAATAAAGGCAGTATAGCAGAAAACAAACTAGTAGTATAGATAGAATGAAATCATAAAAAATCAAACAAAGGAAACAAAGGAATGAAGACAATAAAAATATATGAAACAAATAAAAAGTAAAAAGGGAGATGTTAGCTTAAGCCCATCCATATTGATTATTATATTAAGTGTATATGGCTAAACAATTAAAAGAGAGGATATTCAGACTAGATGAAAAACCAAATCCCATTCATAATTTTTATATAAGAAAACTATAAAGTTGTAGGAGTGCTTTGTTAAATCAAAAAGTAAATAAAGGGGATCCCTGGGTGGCGCAGCGGTTTGGCGCCTGCCTTTGGCCCAGGGCGCGATCCTGGAGACCCGGGATCGAATCTCACATCGGGCTCCCGGTGCGTGGAGCCTGCTTCTCCCTCTGCCTGTGTCTCTGCCCCTCTCTCTCTCTCTCTGTGACTATCATAAATAATTTAAAAAAAAAAAAAGTAAATAAAGTAATTATCAATAAAATAAAATAACAACTATAAAGGGTTAAGTCATTAGGCTATAACAGCACTAGGTGTGTATGCACCCAACAAGGAATTTAAAATACATGAAGCAAAAGTATGACATAATTAAAAGGAGAAATATATGTCCATGATTAATTGATAGAATAATAATTAATAGAACAATTAGAAAATTTAAGAGTTTATGGAAAACTTGAAAAAAATAACAATTATTTGATCTAACTGATATTTAGTGAACAATCCACCCAACAATAGTAGAATACACTCTCTATAACATCTATCCCATAGAATAAGCCTCATTTGCAAATATCTTCTCCCATTCTGTAGGTTGTCTTTGAGTTTTGTTGACTGTATCCTTTGCTGTGCAAAAGCTTCTTATCTTGATGAAGTCCCAATAGTTCATTTTTGCTTTTGTTTCTTTTGCCTTCGTGGATGTATCTTGCAAGAAGTTACTGTGGCCGAGTTCAAAAAGGGTGTTGCCTGTGTTCTCCTCTAGGATTTTGATGGCATCTTGTCTCACATTTAGATCTTTCATCTATTTTGAGTTTATCTTTGTGTATGGTGAAAGAGAGTGGTCTAGTTTCATTCTTCTGCATGTGGATGTCCAATTTTCCCAGCACCATTTATTGAAGAGACTGTCTTTTTTCCAGTGGATAGTCTTTCCTCCTTTGTCGAATATTAGTTGACCATAAAGTTCAGGGTCCACTTCTGGGTTCTCTATTCTGTTCCATTGATCTATGTGTCTGTTTTTGTGCCAGTACCACACTGTCTTGATGACCACAGCTTTGTAGTACAACCTGAAATCTGGCATTGTGATGCCCCCAGATATGGTTTTCTTTTTTAAAATTCCCCTGGCTATTTGGGGTCTTTTCTGATTCCACACAAATCTTAAAATAATTTGTTCTAACTCTCTGAAGAAAGTCCATGGTATTTTGATAGGGATTGCATTAAACGTGTATATTGCCCTGGGTAACATTGACATTTTGACAACATTAATTCTGCCAATCCATGAGCATGGAATATTTTTCCATCTCTTTGTGTCTTCCTCAATTTCTTTCAGAAGTGCTCTATAGTTTTGAGGGTATAGATCCTTTACGTCTTTGGTTAGGTTTATTCCTAGTTTCCAAGATCTATAAAGAACTTATTAAACTCAACACCAAAGAAACAAACAATCCAACCATGAAATGGGCAAAAGACAAGAGAAATCTCACAGAGGAAGACATAGACATGGCCAACATGCACATGAGAAAATGCTCTGCATCACTTGCCATCAGGGAAATACAAATCAAAACCACAATGAGATACCACCTCACACCAGTGAGAAGGGAAAATTAACAAGGCAGGAAACCACAAATGTTGGAGAGGATGTGGAGAAAAGGGAACCCTCATACACTGTTGGTGGGAATGTGAACTGGTGCAGCCACTCTGGAAAACTGTGTGGAGGTTCCTCAAAGAGTTAAAAATAGACCTGCCCTATGACCCAGCAATTGCACTGTTGGGGATTTACCCAAAAGATACAGATGCAATGAAACGCAGGGACACCTGCACCCCGATGTTTATAGCAGCAATGGCCACAATAGCCAAGCTGTGGAAGGAGCTTCGGTGTCCATCGAAAGATGAGTGGATAAAGAAGATGTGGTTTATGTATACAATGGAATATTACTCAGCTATTAGAAATGACAAATACCCACCATTTGCTTCAACGTGGATGGAACTGGAGGGTATTATACTGAGTGAAGTATGTCAATTGGAGAAGGACAAACATTATATGTTCTCATTCATTTGGGGAATATAAATAATAGTGAAAGGGAATATAAGGGAAGGGAGAAGAAATGTGTGGGAAATATCAGAAAGGGAGACAGAACATAAAGACTGCTAACTCTGGGAAACGAACTAGGGGTCGTAGAAGGGAAGGAGGGCGGGGGGTGGGAGTGAATGGGTGACGGGCACTGGGGGTTATTCTGTAATGTTGGTAAATTGAACACCAAAAAAAAATAAATTAAAAAAAAGAATAAGCCTCATTGACATTAGAGTATGGTCTTTCTTTACAATATTTTTAAATGAAAACTAATAACAGAAAGATAGATGAAAATTCCCCAAATATTTAGAAATTAAACCTACACTTAGAAATAGATCATAGGTGAAAAAAGTAGTCACAAGGAAAATTAGAAAATATTTTGAGCTGAATATAAGTGAAAATGCAACATATCAGCATTTGCAGGCTGCAGTTCAAGCAGCACTCAGAGAGAAATTTATAGTTTTAAGTGCTTAAGTGAGCAAAGAAGGAATTTTTAAATTAAGCTTCCACTTTAAGAAACAAGAAAAAAAGTTAAACTAAAACCAAATAATGGATAAAATCCTAAAGATAAAAAAATCATTGAGATACAAAACAGGCAAAAAGTTTAAGTAGCAAAGAAACCAAAAGTTGCTTCTTTGGAAAATATCCATGCTCAAGGATACAGAAAATTTAGAAAAGAAGTGCCTGAGTGGCTCAGTTGGTTGAGTACTTGACTCTTGATTTTGACTCAGGTCCTGATCTCAGGGTCAAGGGATGGAGCGCTGCATTTGGCTCTGTGCTCAGTGTGGAGTCTGCTTAAATTCTCTCTCCTTCTCCCTCTGCATGTCTCCTCTGCTTCCATACTCTCTTTCTCCAAATAAATCAAAGCTTTAAAAAATTTAGAAAAGAGTACAGATACATAGGAAAAATAATACTAGAAAAATGACAAAGCATAGCATGTGGATTGGAGACATCAAAAAAGAAGATGGATAGAGAACATCAGTGTTTGAAAAAACTGGGCCAAAATTTTTCCAATATTGTTGAAAGATATAAAGCTGCAGATGAAAAAAGCTTTAAAAAGCACAAGCAGGATAAGTAAAAAGTCAGTACTTAGCCACAGCACAATAATGCTGCTAGATACCATGATAAAGACAAAATGAAGACATTTTCATATAAACAGTAACTAGGAGAATTTCTCACTAGGAAATGGACTTTAAAAGCAATACTAAAAGGATTTTATAGGCATAAAGTAAATGTTCTCAAAGGAAATACAAAACTACATAAAGGATTAAAGTGCAGTGAAAATAAAAATGTGGTTTAAAATTATTGATTGTAAAAAAATAAAAAAATAAAAATAAAATAAAATTATTGATTGTATACAAGAATAGACATACTTCAAAAATATATATTAAAATGATAACAAGTTGGAAGAGGTTACTAGGTAAACATAACCTGTTCTAGGGAACTTTTAGTTTCTGGAAGACAGAAATCTACTAATTTATTGTCAAAATGCATGTTGGTAATGTCTATGTTAACCTCTTGGAGAATAGTTTTAAAAATTTGTAACTCTTAAGTGAGGAGAAAATGGAATAATAAGGAAATCTTAGTCCAAAGTAGAAAAAGAAAGGAGAAATAATAGCAAGAACAAATTGGATAAATACAAAGCAAATAATAAGATGGTAGATTTATGTTCTAATATATTAGTAGTTTTATTAAATATAAACAGAGAAGAGACAAATGTCAGATAGGATAAAAAATAAAAAAACTATATGAACAGACATTTCTCCAATGAAGATATACAAATTGCCAACAGACACATGAAAAAATGCTCAACATCACTTGTCATCAGGGAAATACAAATCAAAACAACGATGAGATACTACTTTACACCAGTGAGAATGGCTAAAATTAACAAGACAAGAAACAATAAATGTTGGCAAAGGATATGGAGAAAGGGGAGCCTTCTTACGCTATTGTTGGGAATGTCAGCTGATACAGCCATTCTGGAAAACAGTATGGAGGCTTTTCAATAAGTTAAAAATAGAGCTACCCTGTGACCCAGAATTTGCACTATTGGCTATTTACCTCAAAGATACAGATGTAGTGAAATGAAGGGGCACCTGTACCCCAAAGTTCATAGCAGCAATGTCCCCAATAGCCAAACTGTGGAATAAGCCCAGATGTCCTTAACAGGTGAACGGATAAAGAAGATGTAGCATATTTATACACAATATAATATTACTCAGCCATCGGAAAGGATGAATACCTATCATACACATCAATGTGGATGGAACTGGAGGGTATTATGCTAAGTTAAATTAGTCAATTGGAGAAAGACATCATATGGTTTCACTCATATGTGGAATATAAGAAATAGTGCAGAGGACCATAAGGGAATGGAGGGAAAACTGAACTGGGAAAAAATCAGAGAGCAAGACAAACCATGAGAGACTCTTAACTCTGGTAAACAAACTGAGGGTGGCTGAAGAGGAGGTGGGTGAATGGATGAGGTAACTGGATGACGGGCATTAAGGAGGGCATGTGATATTATGAGCAGTGGGTGTTATATGCAACTGATAAATTATTGAAAACTACATCTGAAGCTAATGATGTACTACTATATGTTGGCTAATTGAATTTATATAAAAAACGTAAAACAAAACTGAACAGAAAAAAATAAAAACACTATAATATGTAGTTCTTACAAGACAGCATAAATAACAAAACACAGAATGAAGAGGTTCACATTAAAACTGTTGTTAGCCATTCAAATAAAAAGATACTGGAATTTAAAGCAAGAATATGTTCCTAAAGAGGAAGATTTCATAATGATTAGGCATCAACTAGGAAAATAAAACATTTCTAAATTTATATACAGAAAATAATATAACATCAAAATAGACAAAACAAAATCTGAAAGGACTATAAAAGAATATTCCAGAATTGTACATGGAGATTAAATCCATTTCTTGACTAACTGATAAAATAAGGGAACAAGAAATTAATATAACAATAGAAGATATGAAAACCACAATTAAAAATGTATCTAATAAATCTATTTAGAACACTGAACTTATTCATTCATTCATTCATTCATGAGAGACAGAGAGAGAGGCAGAGACACAGGCAGATGGAGAAGCAGGCTCTATGCAGGGAGCCTGATGTGGGACTCGATCTGGGGTCTCCATGGGTCTGTCTCCAGGATCATGCTCTGGGCTGAACACGGTGCTAAACCGCTGAGCCACCTGGGCTGCCCTAGAACACTGAACTTTAAAGAGCAAAATACATCTCCATAAAGCAGGTACTAATAAATTTCAAAGAACTGAACTCAGAGTATGCTCTATGATCAAGGTGAAATTAAAGTTATATTTATTAATAAAACATATAACTAGGAACCACCTGATTATTTGAAAATTAAGCACTAAACCTCCAGGAATCAGAGAAAATATGAAGTAAATGAGAAATTATTATGACTTAAGTAAGAAAATATTTGAAACCCACAGGATGCAGCTAAAGACTGCTTAGAGGGAAATATATAGCCATAAATGCATATAGAGGCAAAATAGGCTGAAAATAAGTGATCTTAGAATCTATCTCAGTAGACTAGGTAAATAACAAGAGCTAAATTCAAATAAAGTAGCAATGAAGAAATATTGACAATATGAACAGAAATTAATTAAGAAACAAAATAATAATTGAAAAATCAGCACAGCCAGGATATGGTCCTTTGGAAAGAGTAATGGGACTGATTAACTTCCTGATTGGTCAAAATAAAAAAAGATAGTTGGTATAATGTACCAATAACAGGGATTTTAAAAAAGACCCAACACCAGAGATCCTGATAATGTAAGCTGTATCAATCCTAATAACTTAAATAATATGCCAATATATTTGAGTATATAAATGAAATTGTAAATGAAATTCAAATTCCGGGAAAACTACAAGTTGTCAAGCTGGATACAAAAAGTAATATAAACATGGATAGTATTGTGACTATTAAAGAAATTGCACCTGTACTTTTTAACCTTCCTGTAAAGAAAATTCCAGTTCAAGATAATCTTAACCCCAAAGGAAAACACAACAACCATTTTACATGAACTTTTCCAGGGAATAATAAAAAGAAAAGGAATACTTTCCATCTCATAAATATGTATTTTGTGAGACTAGCATAAACTTTATATCAAACCTGACAAGGACTTTACAGGAAAGGAAAATTACAAACCAATCTTTTATGAACATAGAGAAAAAATCATAAACTCAATGTCAGCATATAAAGTCCAACAGCACATGGAAGTTTTAATATGCAACAAAAAGTTAGATTTATTTCAGGAATCTAAGTTTGTTCAATATTTGAAACTCAATCAGTATATTTTACTCTATTAACCAAATAAAAGAGAGAAATCATATGATCACATAAAAAGATGCAGAAAAGCATTTGATAAAATTCCATGCTGATTTATGATAAAAATTCTTAGCAGTCTAGGAATAGAAAAATATTTTCTTCATCTAGCAAAGGCATCTACAAAACTTATTGTATTGAATTGTGAATTAAGTTTTCACATACTCGACTGTTAGATCCACTACTCCTAAATATATAAATACTTCCACAGTGCATAGTTATGTGTAACAAAAACATCTAAAAGAACTTTCATAAATAGACAATATTTGTAATAGCTTCTAACTGGAAACAACCCAGATGTCTATTTGTAGTAGAGAAGATAAATAAAGTGTAAAGTGTAATTTTATATTACAATATAATATTGTGCAACAATAAAAATGAGCACACTACTGCTCCATGCAAAAGTATGGATAAACTTCACAAATATAATATAGAACAAAAGAAGCTTAGGTACAAAGAATATGAGAATTTCCATTTATGTGAAGTTCAAAAGTTATGGTAATAAAAGAATAATAGGTCCATTTGCAGAGAATGATGATAAAGTGGGATAAGGATAACTTCAGGCTTCCAGGCAATTCTTATTTATTAATATATAGATATATATGGGTATATTCACTTGAAAACAGTTAATTGAGATGCATCCTATGATTTGTGCACTTTCCTGAATGTTTGCTTCCTATGAATTGAATTATGTTTCCTGAATTCATATGTTGAAGCCCTGACCCCCAATGTGATAGGGCCATCAGAGAAATCTCTCTCTCTCTCTCTCTCTCTCTCTCTCTCAGAAGACTCAAGAGAAGGTGGTCATCTGCAAACCAGAATGGGAGCATTTTTTAGAATCTGATCATACCAGCACCCGTATCTCAGACTTTCAGTCTCCAGAATGATGAGAAAATAGATTTCTGTTGTTTCAGCTGCCACTCAGTCTATGATATTTTGTTATGGCAGCCTAAACTAAGACAGATATTTTACCTCCACAAAAATTTACTTAGAAAGTAGAAAAATGTATACTGATAAGTTTTAGGAGTGGTAGGAAGGTGTAGATATTGGCAGGGTCTAAAGATATCATAGAATTGAAACTTTTTTGTCTAGTTTTTGAAGAAAAAGTACAAGAAGTCAGCAGCAGTAAGAGTTTGAAGCATGTTAGAAATCAGTGAGGGGATCCCTGGGTGGCTCAGCAGTTTAGCGCCTACCTTCGGCCCAGGGCGTGGTCCTGGAGTCCTGGGATGGAGTCCCACATCAGGCTCCCCGCATGGAGCCTGCTTCTCCCTCTGCCTGTGTTTCTGCCTCTCTCTCTCTCTCTCTCTCTCTCTGTATCTCTCATGAATAAATAAATTTAAAAAAAATCTTAAAAAAAAAATCAGTGATTGATATGGCCAGGGATGCCATCTTGAAAATTAGGGTATTATATGAGGAAATGTAATTATTATAGATAATTATACCTGAGTAGTAGTAGTTTATGAAGGAAAGACCACATGCACACTGGAGACAAGGAAATCTTATGGAACACTGCAATAATAGTTCAAGCCCTATGGCTTTGTAATGTTGATTATGCTTAGTTTAAATATTTTTTTATAAAGATTTTATTTATTTATTCATGAGAGAGAGAGAGAGAGAGAGAGAGAGGCAGAGAGAGAAGCAGGCTACATGCAAGGAGCCTGACGTGGGACTCGATCCCGGGTCTCCAGGATCTTGCCCTGGGCTGAAAGCTGTGCTAAACCGCTGAGCCACCCGGGCTGCTCTATGCTTAGTTTAATGTATAAATAATTACTGACTTTTGTTCTACGCAAATCTTTGATGTTTGTTTTTAGAAGTCACTTTTTTCTTTGCTCTATGCCCTTTTTAGTGATCCCAAAGTAATGTAGAATGGTGTTGTTCTCTTGAAATGGTGGATGTTTCTTTCAGAAGTAAGAATTTTAAAAAATACTCCCAAAGACATGTTGATGTCTAAGATCCTAGGAGGACCCTAGCTTTGAATACCATTGCTAGTAGCAACTAGATCATTTTTTGGATAGCCACCTATCGTGCAGATTTAATCACTATGACTATTGCCATTGGCCCTCATGTGTGTAGAAACTGACAATGAAAGAAAAATCAGAACTGTGAGCAACAAAAAAGATATATTTGTCTCAGAGCAGCTAAATTTAGGAACGCCAAGGAGTTGTATCAGAGCCCAAGCAAGCTGCCTGGAGGTAGAGCTGTGTTGGTAGAATGCTGACATAATATGTATGGCTAAGTTTGTGGTTTGCTGACTTCTGAAAGTATTTTTGTATTGCTATAACAGTGGTGATGGTCATAAATTGCAAGATGTCAATAGAAACAATTGGGGAATATAGGATTTCTTTAACAATAAGACTATGAAAATTTATAGATATGAAGAACACCTGAAAGCAGAAGACAGATAGCAATCTTTTAGTAGGAGATGTTACTTTCTTGACTCTCAAGTTCCCTACACAGGAACAACAGCCAATCCATCTGTCTTACCAAAGTAAGGATCCATCCTGTTCTTTAAGGAGTCAAATCTGAGTTTAGATCTGATCATGTATAACAAAAATAGTCTTGGCATACTCCTGAGAAAATTCTGGAGGATGAGTTAAATCAAAGGTCAGTGGCAGGCTTTGAAGGGATCTAACTATCTGAAGTAGAATTTGGCTTTGGACCTGAAGTCCTGTCCTATTGCAACTATTAATTATCCATAATATGTCAAAATAGCCAGTAGAAGAAGGGACTAACTCCTTCTCATTATGGCAGATTTACCAGCATGTCTAGCCAGTAGAATGACTGCCACAGAGAAGGCACTCAATGGAGATTTGTTAAATAATTGCACAAGTATTATAGAAGAATAGAATATTTGTTTTCCTGGGAAGTAAACTGAAGTCTTTGAGGACACAGGCAATATTTTCATGTCTTTTTTTCCAGTGTGAGGCCATTATTTTGAATAGGTAAGGAGAATGTACTATCAAGACAGAAAAAACTGTAATTATTATTTTTGTGGCCCATAGCTGATAAATTCAAATTGCCACCTGAGTGGTGTTAGAGTTCTTCTAAGAACACCAGGAAATGTATATTTACAATAGATTCACTGATCTGATTAAAACTAATTTAAAATAACATTTAAGAAAGATAAATAATTCCAATCAATATTTTATAAGCTGGATACTACTCAGTTTAGTAACTACAACATATATAGGAAAATGGAGTTATAGAACCAAGTATGAACAAGTTTTGTGGCCTAGTGAAAATATGAAACTGCACCAACAAAGTGGCCAGTAATTCTAAGGAAGAAACAACTGAGGAAAGAAAGGATCAGACACAGAATGAATATTTTTACAAATATACATACATATATAATCACTTATATATCTATACACACAAATCATGTATATGAATATATGTGTATGTCATAATCAGTCATATTTTATATGGTTATTTACAAATAAACCCAAAATATTATATTTACATGATTTATTCATAAACCTGAAATGCTTAAAGTAATAATATTATTATTAATAAATATTATTTTTGAGAAAGCATGTTTGTATACGTGTGTGTGAATCCATAGCTCAGCTGAAAGGAAGATGTACCTTAAGCTTTCTGTTATCAATAATAGGACTGGCCCAGTGGCAGAGTCAATGATGAAGAACAGCACAGTTTGTTATATAAAAGTAATCTAAAATTCATTTGATGTGTTTTTACTCTCATAGCCTCTTATAAGGGTGAGGAAGCAGTGTGATAAATTCTACTGTATCATATAAGAACTTCTACTTGGAGTAGAAATCATGTCAACCTTGAAAGAAAATCACATTTCTATATTAGAATTTTAAATATTCACATGAATGCATAGTCAAATATGATCACCTTACAATTCCAGTCGGTAGTGTTCAAAGAGTTCAGAGAAATATGAGTATAATTCCATGCCCAGGGACTCTAGAGATAAATAGTTAAAAAAATGATGGAGGGATAAAAAAAAAAGGGAATTGTGATTTATAATTTAAAATGGTTACAGTGAAAGGCAAGAGTCATGGGATGTTACTAGTGTACAACTCTGTGTACTATCCACATCTAAAAAGTATATAAAGACAAGAAATCAGATAAGGAGTTTATAACCAAAGATAAGTTCAAATGAGTAACACATTTGTGACAGCAGTGCTAAAACTCATGCACCAAATCTTAATCTTCACAGAAAAGTGACCAGGGCAAATAGGCCATGGGGAAAAAAATGTAGAACAAAAGAGGAGTCATATCCACTACCTTTAGGAAAACATGTTGCAAAGTACATATTTCTACAAAGAAAGTATAGTTTATATATGCTTAAGAACTAAATGAAGTACTCCATTCAAATGGGGAAAGGGATAGAATTCATTTGAGAATGAGAGAACTGAAGATGTTTCAATTGGAAAAGGTAAAATTTGAGAATGACATTATAGTTATTTTCAACATTTTGCAGGTCGGCATGCAAAAATGTAGCCCATGTATTCATAATAAGCTACATGATATATTTGACTGCCACGTAGGCAAATTTTCCACAGTGTAAACAGCAGTGATTTAATAACATCAGAAAGGAAATCAACTAAACATATAAGATCTTCTTTACCAAAAGTCTTTCAGCAAACCACTCAATAAGCAGAAAAAGGTTCCTTCCATGGACGACAAGAGCCCTTTTAAGATTCTTTTCATTTCTGTCTAATGTGAGAATATTGTTTTTTTTCTTTTTGAGGATATTCTGAAGTTAGATGATATGATAGTTACAAGTCAATCTGCAAAACAAAACTAGAGATAGTAGTTTTAACTAGACCCAGAGGTCAAGCACATGGAACTGAGTGAGGGTCTAGATAAACAGTCTTAGACTCTGGTTTTCAGAAATGAGTAGCAGAAAGATGGACCCCCAATGGGAAGTCCAAGAGAATCCAAGTGACTTTAAGAATTCTTGATGAGGGACACCTGGTGGCTCAGTGGTTGAGTCTCTGTCTTTGGCTCAGGGTGTGATTCTGGGGTCCTTGGATTGAGTCCCACATCAGGCGCCTGCAAGGAGCCTGCTTCTCCCTCTGCCTATGTCTCTGCCTCCCTCTCTGTGTCCCTCATGAATAAATAAATAATCCTAAAAAAAAGAACTCTTAATGAATTGGGATGTTCAATAGAGAATTCTTGCCCTCCTTCATAAGGACCGTGGAACATTAGTGTTAGTGGTATTTGGGAAGGAAGTGTGAAATGGGCTAAAATAATTTAGTATGTCCAGGGACAGAAGCAACTATTGGAGACTTATGTTCTTACAATGTCCAAGACAGGTTTAATGAAAATTACAAGGAACAAAATAAAAGCTAATCAACTAAGTATAACATACTTTTCACAAGCTACACATGCTATACTAATGCCCAAAGAACATAGTTTTATCATGTGTACTCCAATAACTTTTATTGAGGATTTGTGTATATTAATATTTCCATTTTATCTTTTATATTATCTCTGTGAAGCAAAAATGATTATTTTCATAAGTTTATGAATAAGGAAACTGAGCCTTAAAGACATTAATAATTTGTCCAGGAATGGAGCTGAAAAATGGTAGAACCAATAATCTGTAGGTAACAGTGTTGTGTATTACTGATGTTGTTGAAAATCAAACTACTCTGAATTGTAGCTCTGGGAACAAAGAAATAGAAATAGACTCAAGATGGCCCGTGTGCCTTTTGGAAGGTTGGCAATAAATGTGGCACCAAACTCTGGATCCAATCAAATGTTTGGTACTGTCCAACCTCCCATATGGTTGGGAGGTCTGGATCTGTCACAGATGTCGCAGGCAGCTTCCCGCATCACCTGCAAGACATATGTGACATAAATGGGAAAGCGAGATTACTAAAAGTGTGCCCCCAGTTGGGCCTATAACTGTGAAGTGAAGATCAGCACAGCAGCAAGCATGGGAACTGGGCAAACATGGGGGATGGTTCACTTTAAGCCCTGAGTCAGCTGCTCAACAGTGAGCTGAAATGGGGACACTCAGAGTAGGCAGGGCTGGCAAAAGAAAAGCTCCAAGGACACATTGAATCACAACTTCTAACAATGTGGCATGGCTGTGCAAACAACATCAGACAGGCCAAACTTACATGCAAAAAATCAAAGACTGAGTGACTCATTTTGGGCAAATGTGTCTGGCAGCCTAGAAGGAGGAAAGGCAGGGCTGTAAGTACAATATGCTCTACAGACAGAGGAGAGAGTCCCAGCCCAAAGACAGTTTCCATGTGTACAAAGTGTGGAAAATCTGAGACATGCACTGGGCTCTTCAGCCACATTCTCACCCTGAGAAAGTAATCAGCCAGCAGAAAAATCTCCAATTTAAATGACAGCAAAATGTATGCTTGGAATTATCTGACCAAATTGGCAACTGAGATATTCTAGGGACTTAATTTGCACATTGAGTTTTAATAGTATTATATTTGTATAGCAGATTATATAACCAAAAATGTTAATGGAAAAATGATTTTATTTGACTGGGAAATTGGCACCCCAACTAATTGTCTGAAAAGGAGCCAATTTTAAAATTCAGATGCTGTTTGAATGAACTGTTATTGGCTGAATTAGGATTTATTGTGTAAAATACACAGTTTTTAAAAATAGCCGATGGAAAGAGAAGGCCTCAATGAACTAAGTTTGTGTACTTTACTATGTTCTGGGATAGATTTCAGGATGGTATAAACAAGGCCACTGGAGAAGAATATTGGGGTGGGCTAGGGGGAAGATGAATAAATGGTCTGAAATGAACATGCAACATGAATGTGTAAGTGGTCAGAGTAAATAAGAGAATGGCTTGTCATCTGTCTGCCATTTAGCCAGATAGCAAATCTCGATTAAAATATTTGATTACCTTTTATAAATGACTTGGACTTTTATGTGCTTATTTCATGTAGATTAGGACTGAATGCCACATATATTTTTGAATGATCATATTTTTGGTGGTACTCAGAGTACTTGAAACATTAAGAAAATTCAGAGTTTGCCATTAATGTTGGTGATGACTTCTCTTATTGTGAAATTATTAGCTCTAGCTGGCCAAAACTACATAAGAAATAAGATTAAATGACAGTTATTTTTATGAGAAAAAGCTTTGCAAATAATAAATTTCTTGTTTTTAAAATATTCCCTTTCTTAGTCAACTGTAATGAACTTATTATGTTGGTTAACTGACTCCTTTTCAGAAGAATCATAGCTCTTGTAAATAATGGTTGAATTGCCCCCTTCATTTAGGCGTATGGAGCCTCTTTTTATTAAATGCCTTCAGGATATGGAAAATATGAGATTTCCCTAGAAAGTCAGGCCTTTTCTTCTTTACCCCAGCCCCCACCAGCCCTACTTTTTAAGACAACGTCTTCAAGTTGCCATAGACCAACTGTGAGTGTTAAATGAATATCTTTGACAGGAGCTAAGTCTTTTGGGCATTGAAATAAGGTTTTCCTCCTTTTTTGGCATGTGAAGATTGAGAGTGTGCTTTGACACCAGTAGCAGAGGATGTGAGCAAAGCAACTTTCAGAGCATCAGAAGTGTCAGCAGAAGGAAAAATCAGCACAAGTAGAAAGCATCAAGGTAATTTTCCCACCTATAGTATTCTGTAAAGTCACTCAGCTCATTGCCACTCTTGCCTGATGGAGCCTCCTTCTCTGTTGTTAAATGCCACATAAACTACCTGTCAGCCTCTAGTTCCTTCTTCCAGTTTTACAGAAAGAAACACAAAAGTGGAAACAAAAGCAGCAATGTATTGAGCTCAAGTAAAAATTTTAAAAATAGCAATTCATACTTCATTGATAGTATATATTTTGGGGAATTTCCCCTTAGCATCACCTATCCAGAATACCTATTATGATTGATTGAATTTCTTTAAGAGATGAAAAAAATCTATTTCTATGTGGGGAAGGGTTTTCTATTTATCTGGTTTTCTCCTATTTATTTTATTTTAGATTTGAAATTGAAAAATATGATTCTATTTCTGCATTTTGAATGTATTAATTTCATTGCTAATGCTAAAGTTTCTTAAAGTTTTTATCAATATGTAATATTCATAAAGGAAAGTGTACCTGTCATAAGTGTAGAACTGGTAAATGTTTTCAAACGGCACATGTCCATGTAACTGGTACCCAAATTAGGAAACAGAAAATTACTCATGCTAAGTTTTTCAATAGTTGCATTTTCCAAATGCTTCCATTTCTGTGGCTTTTCAGTTGTTGGGGGAAAAATGTAACCCCCCTAAAAATGTCAACACCTGTACTAAAACATCTATTTCTCAATATATTCCCTAATAGTATCATCGAATAATTTTCATTAATGTTTAATTCATGGCACATAGTAACCTGTATAACTATAGGAAAGGACATAAATTAGCATTGCAGAGTATGAACATTTGCTACATGGCAAAACTGTTCTTTTTGGCAACCATTTTGCATTTTTAAAGCCACAAGCACCCTGCTCACCAGAACTCCAAACACAGGAGCAGCAAAATGGGAGGAAGGTGCTGTGACTAAAAGAAGGAGGGCTGAGGGGTTAAAGTCATCGCTGAATGACTCACCACTACTGCCCCATATTCATAGTCTCGGCAAATGAGTGAGGAGAGCCCCATGTGGGATTACAGACTTGCTGGGAATGGATGAGAAACCTTCTGCTCTGCTGGAGTTTGTAAGTAGTTTCTAAGAACTGATTTCTGCACAAGTGAAATTGATTGGATTGTTTTATTTTTCTTCTGGCAAGAAATGTTTTCATCTCTGCACATCCCTCTCCGTGTTCTCTTTGGTTGGCTCAGTGACAAAACCTTCTACAAGGCCCAGATACAAGTCCTCTCTTGTGTGAAGTCTTCCTAATTACCCTGTCTCAGCTCTTGCCCCTTCTGGGATTATGTGACCTTACCATCCTTCACAATCCTGCACAGTCCCTCAGAGCTATAGTGAACTTTCTCAGTCTGTGCCACTCACACATTCTCTAGGTCTTCTAGAGAGCACAGACTGTGTATTTCTAACTTCCCAGGTTGCTTTACTGCTTCTAATCTGAATGTAAATGAAACTCAGTTCCAGGTGTGAAAGACCACAAGTAGATTTATAGGTGAGGCTGAGACTACCACAGAGCATCATCACCTAGAGTTCTCTACTGTTATCAGAGTTGTTTTTTTCAGACTGACCTACTAATTATTTAGCCAGCAACCCACTGCTGAGCTGGGGATGAGCAACCACTCTCCCAAATTGTCCTGTAAAGAAGCATCATGATGAAAAGAGACAGAATTTGCCACTTAAGTGTCTGCTAAAAAACTTGTGTTCTAGGAAAAATAATTGTCTGTATCTTGCAAGAAAACAGTAAAATAGAATCCTCTGCCCCTTAATGGTTGTTAATTGACAAACACTTCTTTTTCTTCCTTTTTAAAAATAAAAAGTAAGAAACAAGAATAACACAAACTATAGCCCCTATTAATACCACCAGAAGAAAAGGAAAAGGAAGGAAATGGCTAAAATCCATTGTTCTTTAGAGTCCTTCAGGTGGCCTCTACCGCTTTCTCTCTTCTTGAGGTCAATCAGAAGTTCCCTCACTTTTTCTTTCTACATTCTACCTTTCGAAATTTTATTTTCAGAGGATGGACATAACGGTTCCTCTAAAAGATATATTACACTTTTATTGGTAAACCATATGTATTTTACTCTTTGGAACTACTGTGTAAAATTATATGGCAATTGGAAAATATTCAAATGAATATAGATATATTTAGGCATTGAAAGCACTGACTTATCAATACTAGAAGTAATATGCACAAGTCAAATTGCCTAGGTTTAATTCTGACTTTCAATTAAAATGCATTTGCTCTTGGGCAAGTTATTTAACCTTCCATCTACATAACTGGGATAATAAAATACATCTCTCAGGTTGTTGTGAGAATTAAATGTGTCAGGATATTTAAAGCTCTTATAACAGCGCATGGCACATGGCAAATGTTTCATAAATTTTAACCATTATGTAATAATAACTACCATTATATCGTATATAATATGCTAGCACTAATAATAAATAATTAAAAAGAAAAGGGACAAGAGATATCAAAATGAAACATTTAGGTATTATGAATAAGAATGTATCTGCCTGTAGTTAACAGCTAGGTCTTTCAAATTCTTCAATAATATTAAACAAAACAAGGTTATCTTTATCCAAGAATCATAAACAGGGACTAACAATGAGAGCTGAATTCCTGTATTGTTCTTTGTTATTCTCCTTACATACAGTCAGATGTGTTTAATAGCTACTCAGATATTAAGTACAATAATATTGTACTAAACAAGTATTATTTAAGTGGACCATATGAAAGAGTATTATTTGATGATATTTTGTACCCATTGGTAAAATACTTTTGTATAATAATGAAAGATCCATACATTGGTAAATTTTAGAACCAGGTTTTATAACAGTGATACTATGCTGGCATAATGAAGATTGTGTCTTAAAAAAAAAACCCCAAAACCTTGAAACATAGCTTATTCTCAGAGTATTTTGTGACCTTGAAAATAATTTTGGTGGCATTGATGATATAGCATTTTTGGCTGCCATGGTTTCCCCATGTTTTAGCCTGAAATGCCTTTCTTCAAAGTTTTCAGATATCATCATTTACTTTCCAAACAGAAATATGAGAATCTTCTATCAGAAGGATTGAGTGTGATCTGATCAGGGGCTGAGTTGCTGGCTATGAGAAATAGATGCTTCATATGCACTGCACCATTTATGAAATGTAGCAACACCAAAATACTCTAATGAAACTTAACTAATAAACCTTATAAAAAGATGAATAAAATAGTTAAAAATTATAAGTCGGTTTACAATACAAAGACATATAATGAATATGCAAGAAGCACAAGTTCCTGGTATAGAAATAATGGCACTAATCAGAGTTAGTCTTTCTCATTTCAGACTTTTAAAAATAGACACTGTGATTAAAAGAATCTGAGATAAAAATGAATTTAAGTATACTTTCCTAAAATGTTGATCTTAATAAGTTTTTCTAGAAAATACATGCAATATTGTTTTTCACCATCTCACAAAAGTTTTACAGTAGTAAATTTGAAAGTAAATAAACAATTATTATTGACCTTTTTATAATGGTCAGAATCTGGAGATAATAAACCATATTTAACCTTTATAGGAACTGAGATAACTAAGGAGAATCATCATAATTAGGATACTCTCATTGTGTAGTTACATATGTTGATTTTTAAAGCATTTATTTTGCCAAAAGAGGGGAAAAATGGGAGATACATCCAAGCAGACAGAAGCAATAGAGCAACGTGTTGCCATATTAATAATCTTTCCGATATATTTGCTCCCAATAGGAGCCTTTACAGTGTCTGAAAAGGCAAAATCAAAGTGGCCTGTTTTAGCGTGGGGAATGGGTATCACTGAAAGTAGGACTAGATTATTATTGTTGGTAATAAGTTACTGTTATTTTGAATGAGGATATCATTATATAATATATTACTTAAATTGTTGAGCTTTTTATTAACTTACATCAGTTTCAAACTTGGGGTGTTGTTATGCTTGCTTCTGGTCATTGCTAAAACTCTTATGTTTTTCTGGGAGCCATATACTTTGTGCTTTTTTGCCCTCCCTTTTCTGCTTCCCCTTTCCTTGAAGTGTTTCTTTTGTTTGTCTCCATTACACCAGCATGCAGGGACACAGTGTTTCTGCACAGTGGGAGTTGGCAATCTCCGAAGAGGCTTTCCAGCATTGCTTTTTAGACTGAAATCATTACAATTTTCAATAGCTACTTGGATTAAAAAAAAAAAAAGAAACCAGTACATTATTATTCTCAAAACCATCTCAATGTATAAAGAGGCTATTTGCTTGGTCCTCCCACATCTCCCCCTTCCCTCCCTCCTCCGGCAACCCTTGCTCATCCTGCTCCTTGTCTCTCTAGATGTGTTTCCTTCACACCCAAGTTTAGTTTGTATGGTCCTGATTCACTAATTCTATTCAAATTGAGTACACAAATTCATTTTTTCCTGTTGGTTCTGAATATTTTTGCACTGCTTATGCAAAGTATTGTAGTCAGATATATCTTACATTCACTGATATTTAAATTGTTACCTTTGAGAATGTGATATATACCAGCACTGACCAAAGATCATGTTTTCAAACCCAGGAGTTATTAACATGAGTAAATGGGAAAGTTGTTTTAGTAATAATAAACCTACAACTAATTTTTAAGTAGATGGGAATTTGTATTTACAGTTATTCATGTATCAAACACCCCTACCCTCTGTTTTTCTCCAGGTCCCGAGTGTCTGCTTTTCACCAGTAGTAACATTTGTTTATGCACATGCCCACTGGTGACCCTAAGCGCACAGTGGAAACACAGGGCATGAGGAGATGTTTGTAATGCCTTCACCCTGTGAAAAGGATTAGTGAATGTGAACACATAATATTTCCAACAGGGGCTTGTATAGTGTCGTCATAGGATTTATTTGTTCTCTTCGGTGAGCATAACTATAAATAATGAAAGGGAATGGCATGAATAAAGGGGAGAGTAATTTATGCACTTTATCAAAGCAGCACAACCAATTTAAATCCTGCACCCCATCCAGATGAATGTATATTCAGATAAAATCAAAACAGTGTTTTTCATGGTTAGGTAAATGCAAAAATGTACTAAAAAAAGGAAATGTAACAAACCTGTAGTAATTTGTTATTGATGTCTCTTATTCTGATGCCTTTTGAAATAAGTACTCAGCTAAGTGAGATAGGGGATATGTGTTCTTATTTGAAGCTACAGTGCTCCCTGGACATGCCACAGAGTTCCCCCAGATGATGTCAGTAATACTACTTACTCCACCCTGCCACTTCTAGTCATCAGGACTCAAGTGCAGTAATCAGTAGAGAGTTAATGATTTTTTATTCTTTGCTCATACTATTTCTTATCCCTAGTATACTTTGATCTTTGTACCAGATTAGAAATAATTGGGGAAATTTATGAGCATGAAAGTCAAAGGATTTCTCTCCATTTGTTAGATTCTGATTTTACTTCTCAAAGTTTTTATCCAACAGGAACAGATGCAAGTTTACCTAAAATCAAGTTCTTAGAATACATGACACCAAATTTTTTTCATTTCAAAATTCTGATTATAATTTAAGGTCTAGATTAAGTGAAATTTTCCCGCAAGGCCCTTTTTAGCTATCTTGGACGTACTTTTGACTTCTTTTAGAACTTTATGGGCTCGTATTTGTACATTTCTCATAGCGCATATTAAGTTGCTTCTTACATCCTAAGTATGTGTATAACATCTTTCTCCTATAGTTTCTGAATTCTGTAAGGACTAACGCAATGTGTCCATTCTCATTTCAAGCTCCCCCAAACTCCCCACTCATTACTTTGTATACTGATACTTGATGAACCTGTGACTAAAAAATAGAAAATGACTATGCTTTAAGATCTCTTTAGTGTATCACTTAACTTCCATATCTGTACATCCACTACAGAAAATAGCAATCATGACATTTATCAGAAAAGACTGATATGGAAATAAATCAGTACTTATTATTGCTTTCAGATCAAAAAAGACATGCATCTATATTAGTGTGGCAGTATTATAGGTAAAATTCTATTATTTAAAAAAAGAATAATGAAAATTTGGGAAAAAAATTTGTCTTTCTTATAATCTGCCACATTATAGGACTATAATATGAAATAGCATGAATAGTTCAACTGTAGTATCATATCTGCAAATTATAGCTCTTCCAAATGCACCAATTGCTCAAAAGGTTATGAATGATGTCATTTGTACCCATATAGGGAAAGGCTCTTGCCTGACTTTTCAGATCTATTTACAGAGATCCAAAATGTTCTGCCCATTTGTTTATCTAAAATATGTTCCTTCCTGAATGCCAGAAAGGAATTGCTACTGTAATCCCAGGTATCAATTTGCTTCCTGTAGGATATTGCCTTATGATCCCTGCTCGGTTTCTTTTTATTTTTTTATAATCCCAAACCCTAGAGGCATCATTTCAGCCTAAGTCAGTGATTTAGAGGCTCTCATGCTTTTATTTATAAATGTGTATGCCATAAAAAGTTACATAGCCCGGAATATAATGAAAACTGGTCACAAAATTTTGCTTTGAAAATCACAAACATGTCCTAGTAAATATAGCTTCTGCCCAGCCATTTATTTTCTTGGTACTAGAGTAGCTGCCTTCTTGCATATGTCTGCACTAAGTTCAGATCCATGTTAGCATGTGGGAATCTGATTTTTGTGGGTCATACAACACATTCAACATATTGCTTAATGGGTTGCCAACTTTCTCAGTCATTTTTTCTGTGCAAATTCCAGGCTAAATGTAAGACCTAGAAGGGTTGCCTTTAGGCTGGGCATGTAATATGTGCCATGATTCTCTTCTCTTTGGGTCATTATGGAGGACCCAATATTAGATTGTGACAAAGAGTACAACAAACTAACCTTTATGAAGTTCCAGAACCTTACAGGCCCTTTACATATATTATTTCCTTACATATGCAATTGGCCCCATGTAGTAGCTAATAAAAGATAAAAAAAAAAAAAATGAATGGGGAAGGGTGGGGCTCCTGGGTGGATCAGCCTGTTGAGCTTTGAAGCTCTTGATTTTGGCTTAGGTCATGATCTTGGGGCCCCAAGATCTAGCCTTGCATCATGCTCTGCGATGAATGTGGAGCCTGCTAGAGATTCTCTCTCCCTCTGTCCCTCCTCCCACTTACACCTGAACAGACACTCTCTCTTTAAAGAAAAAAACAAAAAAAAACAAAAAACAAAAAAAGAATGCTGGTCTGCCTGACTTCTTTGCCAGGTGGAAAACTTATTCTTAAGTCAATTTGACCATTTGTTTCCAGGAAATGGAGAGAGGATTTGACTGTTTAGGATTAGAGTCTACTCTGGAGATACCACTTCATCTGCAAATGAACAAATGGAGACTGCCCAAGTAACAAAAGCATGGCTTAATGGAGGGGCAGGGAAGAAGGAAGAGAGAAGAAAAGAAGGAAGGAAAAAGAAGAAAGGGGAATGGGGGACCAAAAGGAAAGATAAAGAATTCCAAAAAATTTTTAAATGTACCCTTTTGGTTTAAGATAGGTTAAATAAGACCTACTGTTTTTGATTTAAATATATTAGTTTCAATTGAAGCACTCATGCTGACATAATAAAAGTGTTTTAAGGTAATGAATCATTATTTTAAAGGTCACCAATTAAACTCCTTCTCCTGAATAATTTTCCACCTGCCATTCTGCAGGTGGACAGCCCCACATGCATAGTTTTATCAACTCAGGCTGTAGTCTATGATGGTGCCAAGCATTTGGGCAGAAACAAACACAATTTCAAGACCCCAGATCCATGGCAAACCTTGTTACTCAGAGAAAGATATTTATTTGTGTCTGGCATGAGAAGTAGTTTTCTTTTTCTCAGTTTCATAAGACACTAGGATACATTCCAGAGAAATTAGCTGCAGATAATGAAAGTAAACTGATTTCTATCCTATGTTGGGGGTTTTAATTCTGTATTTTATACATGTATACAGGGGAATATTTGTCTTATATTATTTATTGTAGCTCAGGTGGTCATTTTCCTATACTGATAAGTAGGATCCAGAGCTGAGTGTGGCGTGGCATTATGTCCAGAAACCTAGAAGAACCTTGGTCATGCTAGAATACATCTGTGGACCTCAGTGAGCAGAACCTAGCTGGTGGAGGTGAAAAGATAAGAGTCCTACAAGGGGAACCTCAGCCAGAAAGCCAGTGTAGGGATGAAGTAAGGAACAGTTATAGGTTTTGTGAGGTCCAAAGCTTATACAAATATGGGAGGGGAAGTTCTTTTTGAAAAACAAAATTTCTTACTTTCTAGTGTATCTAAAAAGAAAGCTTTTATGAAAATATTGCTAGTACCTCATTCAAGTCCATGATCTGTACAAATGAGAGACCTTGAAGCTTAAGCTTCTTATAAAGTTGCCTCTGAACTGGAGGATGGTCTCTAGAGACTAGACCAGGATTCAAAAGAAAATTCAAAGCAAAGGCTGGGGTAGGCAGATGGTGGAAAGATAAGATAGTCAACTAAAGAATGCAGTATCAACGATTATTTATAGCTCACCCATGGTCTTCTACAGGGAGTGGGGATGGTAACTTTTAAAGATTTCTTTTGGGGCTGGACAATGCACATGTATATGCCCATTAAAATAAATGTTTTAGGGTTAACCAACACAGGAAAATCGTGGTTTGAATTAATATTTCATGACTGATTTTTTTCACTCAAAGTATATCTAAAGTCTGAGGTTTGGATGAAAAAGAAATAAAGTTTTTTTACTGCCCCATAGGAGCTTGAAATAGGTAGCAACATTGAGGGGAAAAAATTTACTGGTAGTTTTCTAACAGCTTGTATCTTACCTAATATTAACCCACTGGGCATATTGGAGCTGTAAGGAATCTGGATGCAATAGTAAAGCTCTGGTTGAAAAAAATTGCACCGATCAATAGCTTGCATTACTGTAAAAATCCTTCTGGGCTTAAAATTTTATTTTCTTGTATTATGATAGAAACCCTGAAGAGCAAGAATGAGGGCTAATCAAAGAAATAGTGGAAAACAGCATATGTGTCCCAATACATGATGGTGTCTATCAAGGACATTATGGGTTCCACACAGAAAGCTATATAGTAGTAGGTTTTTTTTTTTTTTTTGGTCATAAGTCTCCACAGTGCTGTTTTAGGGTGCTTTTTATAAAGATTCTTCTAGTAACCCAGTAAGCTCAACAATATAGCTTAAAATAGAAAAAATCATTATTGCATAGTTCGTATGTGTGTATGTATGAGTGTGCACACCCATATGTATAATTGTATTGTTTCTCTTCTAATGTTCTACTTGGAATACTTGAAAGTTTATCATCTTATTTTTCTCTTGAAATATAACTATTTCATTATGTATTCTTTATGTCAATGGCTGGTGTTGCATATGTATCTACTAAACTTATTTTTATCCTAAAATGTAGATATCACTAGATAAGCATAAAATGTAAGGAAACTAATTACATAGAGCCATACTGTGGCTATATGTTTTTTAGAATAGTTAGGTATGAGAAATACATAGACATATGATTAGTGATAGGAATTTACAATACAACTTTTTTTTTTTTTTTTTAAGGAATGCAACTTATTTGCTTCTTTTTTATTCTGCCTTTTCAGGAGAAAGAAGATGGTAGGAGTAGGCTGGGATCTTAAAGAATCGAGATTAAAGAAGCAAAGTCAGGTTATAGGTCAAGGAATGGTGCATGATGCTTACCTCATGAAGGGGAGGAGAAAAGAGGAAGGGAATGCAAGTCCAGAACCAGGTGTGAACAAGGAACCCACAAATTCAAGGGCCGATTGCATGGACAGATCCCACTGGGAGAGAGGGAGAGCTCTTCAGAGAATCTCCTCTTCCTTCTTATATTTGACTGGGAGATCTTGTCTCTAATTTTTCTTCTTTAGTTTACCTGCAGCAATGATGCAGTCCTAGCAATCACTCTAAAAGGCAAACCTAAAACCTAACTATTCCATTTTCCCCTAAATCCCTTCATTGGCTCCTTTTGATCTGTGGTACATTTTGATTTTCTTCAAATGCCCTAAGCTGACCATGCATAGAGTCTCCATCCCAGGTTCTACTACTACACCCCATACATTATACTCAATCATACTAAACTGGTCATAGCTCCCTGCCTCCCTCCCCTTAATATCTGTCCTGGTGGTGTTCTCTGTGACAGGGTGCTTTTTTCACATATCTTTTTATGGCCAAATAAAACTCATCCTGTAAGATTCAGCTAGAATACCATCTTACCTTGGAAAGCCATTGCTGAAGACTTCCAGTCTAAGGACTGCATCTATATCACTCTTTCCACATCACTTGAAATGCCTTAAGTATTAGATGGGATTATATATTTATTTTCCTGTCTTCCCACAAGATTATCAACTTCTGGAGGCTAGAAACTATTTTAGATTCCCTCTATGATTCTGAACAGTTCTACCATTTCTGTACTAATAGTCTTAACTGAAAAAGAGGGTGGCTGATAAATTATGCAGTAAGTTGAATTTCCTGCAAAGGCTTAAATGTAAAAATTCAAGAACATTATCAATATCTCGATTGAAATGATTACTCTTTTAAAGGATCATTTATTCATATGCAGAAATATGTTTATATTTGCTTGTTTGGGTACTTTCAGAGCCAAGCAAGCCCTCTTACATGGGGGATGAGGCTGAAGGGAAACCACCTTGCAGAGCACATCACATATTCAATGTTCCTAAAGTTAGTTGGATGGATGGATAGACACATGGATAAACAAACACACAATATTTAAAAAATTTTCAAACATTTAAATTAGGACTGGATGCATATTTTGAACATAATTTACTTGATAATATATCCCAGCGATCTTCAGGAGTGAGATAAATACCTGCTTGTGTATGAAAATGGATGGCATCTTGCTGAAAAAAAAAAAAAAAAAAAAAAGACCAGTTTAACACAAATGAGCTGAGGAAACTTCTTGTGTTTCGGGAAGTGATTTAAAGTATAAGAAAGAGACTCATTCTTGAGGAACAGAGGATAAAACAATGTGTTATCACAGTCTATAATGGCTGTACCACGCTATCATTTCAAGTCTCTGCAAACTTCTTCACTGTTGCTGTTTTATCAAATAAGTTTGAATCTGCTTTGCATCAGACTCTGCACCTAAATCTTAGTAATTAGAAAGCAATTTTATCACTTTAGAGACTGACAGTAAAGCTGGGCAAAATATCTAATTTCTCAAACAGAATGAAAGGCTGGCAAGAACCAAACTACCTATTTCTTTTTCCATAACATAGTCTAGAATTGAGGGTAGATATCTATAAATATCCATTTGGAATGAACCAGAAGACACATTGCCATAGACTGAGTTAAAAGTTTCATTTTCTTGGATAGTGAGGTTTTAATTTTTATTACCTCATCTGAGAGTTAAAACAAAAACCTGCTAGTTTTTGGAACCGAAATTTGAAACCAAGTAAATGAATTTTTAAAATTCTAGCTTAAATAAGTGTCATGAGAAGAAGGTAAGGATGTGGGGAGACAGTGCACTACTTTATTTAGATTTTGGTGTAGACTGAGGTCTTTCACCAAGAGTCACACACTTCTCTTAATGTGAACTTTCAGTAGCCCCCAACATGCACATGGTATCTGCAATCAAGAATTCTAGTGGGAATGTTACCAGAAAATCAAATGTTCATTGAGTTCACTACTTCATCTGTTTCTTCAATGAAAGTTTACAGCTGTTTTTGTGAGCTCTGCACTTATGGAAGGAATGGGAATTTCATGTTTCATATATATATATATATATATATATATATATATATATATATATATATGTATAACTTTAACTGAATAGAGCTTTAATATTAATTGAATTTGCTTATTGGTTGAATATTTACTAGAATGTTCTTTTGGTTTTCATCTTTCATAAAATCTATTTTTATCTCTTTTCTCAGAAACTACAGTAATTAAGAACATTCTGATTCCAGTCACTATTCTAGAGATAAGCCTTTATTGTACTCTATCATAGATACAAATGTAGAATTGGATTGAATTTTCCCAAAGGTTTATCTTCAATAAATCCATCACATTGTATTGGTTTTATTTCGATTTCTTACTTCTTCTTAGACCATGAATATGCCTTAAAATTCCATTTCATTGAAGGCTGTACTTCATTTAATTTTAACTGATTACTCCATTTACTTACTTATTGGTAGAATGGTTAAGAAAGAAGGCTTTGTGATCAGATGAGTCTGTTTTTGAATTAGACCTAGCAGTTTACTAGCTGAGTAGCTTCTAAACCTGTAAGCCTCACTTTTTTCATCCATAAAATGGAGATACTTATAGTACCTTTCTTATTTGGCTGTTGTGATGATAAAATCAGAAAATGTGAATAAAATCTTTTGAACTATGTCTGACACATTTTAAGGTTAATGTCAAATATTATAGTTTTCATGTGCCTAAATAAGTGAGTTTATGGATTGCATTTTTAATTTAAACTAAACAAACACTTATAAATGGAATATGACATAAAAATATTTTTTTCAAAGAAAACACAAATCAAATATAATACTAAGAAAGAGAGCAGGGACATTATGCAAAAAAAAAAAAGAGTATAGGCAGAGTTGCCATTTTATTCTTTTTCATTGATAATACGATCTAAAAACAGTGATGACCTGTAAAGTCTAACAAGAACTTAGCCAAAGAAATTAGACATTATTAAGAACTTTAATTGTGTGGTTTACATTCACTATCATAAGATTGATGTCCTGGGCTTGGGATCCTGGGTAATGATAGTACAGTGCCATCACAATTTACACATTAAAAAAGTAACCATCCAGATTATGAAACCAAAACTTGCTCAACTACTTTATAATACTGTCATACTCACTGGAGTACTCTATTATTTCCTGAACTGAATGCTGAATAACTTAGAAGCCTCTTCTGAGGTTTCCTAATAACTGTGGAAGAGCCTGTTTTTGTTTTGTTTTGTATAGTCTTTGATAATTTACCCATCACATACAGCTACACTTTCTATTGCCACCTCCACTGCAAGCCCCAGAAAACTGAGTACTCTCTTTTCCCAACCCCCCTTGCATCAAGAGGGGTCCATGTGTTCTCATCACATCCAATGAAGCATGGGCAAAAGTCTGTTGAGGGACATTGGCTGATACTGGTTTCCTGACGTGAGCATTGCTGGTACTGTTTCTTCCTTCTGCCTCTTATCTTTGAATATGGTCATATTATTGGATGCAAAAAGATGGAATGGTGTGATGTCTGCTGACATCCCTGAGCAGCTGCTACTAGCCATGGACCACATCCCTCCATACTCCTCCTTATAATTTAACCTGTTACTTAAGCTAATGTGTGCCAGGTATTACTTTTAATTTGTAGGGATTTTCTAATGAATTCAATCATTTTAACCATTCCTCTTGTTATTAATTTTTAGTTTTTAAAGGTTTATTTATTTATATATTTGAGAGAGAGAGAGAGAGAGAGCAAGAGAGGAGAAGAGCACAAGCAGAGGGAGAAGCACACTCCCTGCTAGCAGGGAGCCCGATGTGGGGCTCGATCCTGGAACTCAGGGATCATGACCTGAGTTGAAGGCAGATACTAACAGACTAAGCTACTCAGGCACCCCTTCTTTTGTTATTTATAACACGCTCTGTCTCCCAGAATATTTGAAGTGCCATAATTGTAATACAGGAAAAAATAAGAATAAACTAGAGAAAATTAGTTACCTATAATTTAGTATCAATAAGAATAAGCTTTAATAGTTTCTCAAGGTAGCATAGATTTTTTTAAAGATTTTATTTATTTATTTGAGAGAGAGAATGAACAGGGAGAGGGTGAAAGGAAGAGGGAGAAGCAGACTCCCTGCTGAACAGGGAGCCTGGTGCTGGGTTCAAACCCAGGAACTCAGGACCATGACCTGAGCTGAAGGCGGATGCTTAACCGACTGAGCCATCCAGGCACTCCAGATTTTTTTTGGAATGCTGGTTTCTAAGTAGCATTTCTTACATGGATCTTATATGAGGCACACTGAATGATATAGAGGGTAGTGCCTTCTGCAGCCATACTGCATAAACCACAATTAGGAATCTTACAGAGTTGCTTGTTGTGTGTATTCTTCTATAGATTGAGTCAAGGGCATCAGTAAATAACTCAATGACATCAATTATGTATGGGGCCAGTAGCAGCCATGATCTGTAGCAGGACATTCTGATTTGAAGCTGAATTTTTAATTTATAAGGAAGAGAATGACTTTCAGTTTTTTTTCTCCAGGATTCATAGTTCCTTCAGTTTGGATTTTGGTAGGCATAGAAGATCTGAAAGATAGGCATTTTACTCTGTATTTTTTTAAGATTTATATTTATTTATTCATGAGAGAAACACAGATAGAGGCAGAGACATAGAGGGAGAAGCAGGCTCCCTGTGGGGAGCCTGATGCAGGACTTGATCCCAGGATCCCAGGATCACAACCTGAACCAAAGACAGACGCTCAACCACTGAGCCACCCAGGTGTCCCAGCATTCTACTCTTTGATGAAAGCTCAGAGAAGAAATACCCTGCATTTTTGTTCAGGGAAGATCCATACATCTAGGAAACAGTAAAACTGGTCATGTGTTCAGTGTCCAATGAGCAATACTTGACATATAGAGTAAAGACTCATCGCTGGATAGAAAACCATCACATTTTACCTGAAGGTGGCCTCATGGGCACATATTTTCTTCTGTGGCAGTACTGGGTCCCTTGTAACACATAAATTAGTGATAATCTAATCTTTAAAGTTCTGTCCCATAGAAAATAGTCGATGATTTTAGCTGAGAAATGTTCTAAGCAAATATTACCACCTACTCATTATAGCTACAGTGGCAAAATACACACACACACACACACACACACACACACACACACATCCTATGTTATATTCTCCTGTTTTATCTGGTTTTGAGCAACATGGTTTCCATCTGAAGCCATTAGGATGAATTCTCTACAGAATAAGCTACTAGAAAATGTAGATATTTCCTATCAGATATAAGAATTTTGGCATTAAAATATTTAATATGAAGCCACACTTTCTGACAGTTTTTTCTTGGATAACCTCCGGTTTGTGACAATTAAATTTTACAGTCAATGTATAGATATCATATTTTCATATTTTCTTGGGGGGAATGAGGAAAAGTATTTTCTTTATGAGGTACATAATAAAGAGCACCTTCAGAAGCTTTTTAGAATATGTACCTGAAAGTGAGAGGAATAAAGTTATATTCATTCACAGGTACTACCTTAAGGCAATGAGTGGGAAGATAGGGTAAGCCAGACTTTTTATAGATTGCGCCTGAGTGTTTATTTTTGTCTGGGGGTATCTCTCTTTATATCAGACTTTAAAATTAATAAAAACTAAAAAATATTAATAGGATCTACATTTAGGGGACGAAACGTGAAAAGAAATTTTAACAATTTTGCTCACTGAGTTAAGTATCATCTTCCCTCCCCTCCCTGGCCTTTTCTATATCTTAGACATAATAGGAATGATGGCCTGGCACTTTAGCTGGTAGAAAAACAGGTTTATGTTTTCGTGTAAACACCCTCTGAATTATTTCATTTCTCCTTCTACACCCTACTGAAAGAATTCAGTTAAAATATGAGGCATATTTTTCATTCTCCTTCACCTTAGAGCAGGTTTCTCCAAATAGCAAAATCTTCCTTTGCTTTTATGGTTCGGGTTTGTTTCCCAGGGCATCACCATTAGTGTCTGTGTTTATCTTCTTTATCAAAACTTAGCCTATGAAGTCATTTTTGATAATTTCCTTTTAGCTTAGCCTCACAAAATCTATTATTCTGAAGCCAGGACCGCCTGCCACATCCCACCTCTGTGTGCGCTGCCTAAGCACTTTGAACGATGACAGATCAGAGAAGATGGGCCTGAATGCATAATTATTGTGACATGTAGTTAATGTTAGTTGATAAAAGTAGGCACACATAATTAAGAGAACATGCTTGATAAAACGAGGCAGTTTATTAAGGACCTGGGTGGAACAACTGTGAGGAGTTACAAGGATTCATAAACTTCCCTTTGCCTCCTCGAATGTCACTGTCTCCGACTGTCTTCGCAGCCCCGTTCAAGGTTCCTCTCATGCATAATAATTTCTCTCTTTCCCCCCGCCCCCTTCGAGAACAGTTTTGCCTTTTCAACTAGTTACTGTTACCACCATTTAATAAGAAGGCTTTGCTGGGCTTTCTAATCGAAAACTTGCTTTTATCTTTCTTCATGAAAGAATTGAAATGGCTTCTTTCAGGTTGCCGTAGCCTCTGGGGAGATAAGGACCCTGCGGTTAACAGGATGAGAGATTTTTGTTTAGAAATTTTTATTTAGACAATGAAAAATGACCTCTGTAAACTCAAAGCTATCTTATTTTGGGGCTTTAGGCTTCTGGCAGATAAATCAATTGGGCCCTTGGGACAGCAAAGGAAAAACCTTTGCAGTAACTATGTCAGGGCAACGCAATAGATTTGTTGTGAGTATGCAGTTGTATTGAATGTGCAATGCACTTAAAAATAAATATCATTTTATTTTCTATTAAATATTCAGGATCTGGATTCTACTCTTTTCAGCTTTTGCAAAGAAATATTTCTTTGTGTGATGCAAACTGGAGAAAGCAGGTCTTTTTTATGTATAAATTATGTGCTTATTGTTGGTATTTTGATTTTGACTTTTTAATTATTTACCTGTGCATTCTCTGATGGGGACTCTTTTAAATTTAGATTCACAAAATTATGCCCTCACATTTTAAAAAAAATTAGTGTTGTATACTGCTCTTTTGTGGGTAAACAATTTCATTGTTACCTAAATAATACAATAGTAGTTTGTCTAAAATATGCTTTCCCAGATTGTCGCAACATTTTTCACACCTGTTTGTAGGCTCAAGGAGCTTTGCAGATCCTCACAGCATGAATTTGCACTGCATGTTCACTCTAAAAAGAAAGAACGTTGCACTTGGCTGTGTGCTTTTTTACCTATGTCATGTAGAGTGCAGATTCAGGGTGAAAAGTTATGCAGAATAATCTGTAAATTTGACAAGGAAGCAAACCAGGAGACAGATGCTCACCCAACATGCATGGATGTGCAATTGTTGCTGATAAGAGTGATGATCAACATAGAAAAGAAGCGGTTTTGAAGGGGTTAATTTTTTTTTATTGTACGTTAAACCATACACATTTTGCAATGTCATTAAGATTATAATGCAAACCAATAAAATGTATGAGACCAGAATTAAAGTATACTGGAAAATAGGGGTGGAAAGTGATTTAGTAAATATCACATGAGAATTCACAGTCAAAATAGTGGGAAAGACAGAAGTGAGATTAGAGAGAGAACTAGGAAATATATAAAAAAGCCAAGTTATCTCTTCTTCTTCTTCTTCTTCTTCTTCTTCTTCTTCTTCTTCTTCTTCTTCTTCTTCTTCTTCTTCTTCTTCTTCTTCTTCTTCTTCTTCTTCTTTTTTTAGCTTTAATCCTATCTGGTAAACCTTTCCTATCTTCTTATTATCTTTTAAAATCTTTTTTCATTTTTTTTTCCCCACCTTACCTTCAAATTCAACCAATGTTAGGCTATGGTCAGATTTAATGGATAAACCATGTTTTATTTATTTTGACAAGTTCCTCTGTTTAGAACTTTGAATAATATAAAAATATAAAATAGATCTGTTATTTAAATATCTGAGATTTGGTCACAGTGACTCATTACAGTGATCAAATGTAGGCTTTAATTTTAGGGACTTGTGGAGAGATAAATGATATATATTTGTATTTTGGTGTTCTTGTCCAAAAAAAAAAAAATGGTAAATGAGGTAATACATGTAGCAAGAGCAGCTAAAGATTTTTGGGAACTTGCCTATATAGACACTATTTATATGTACTCACTTACCTAATTTTCGCAAGAATCTTATAGGATATACATTGCTATAAATATCCCAATGATTGGGGAAACAGAGGCACAGAGAGGTTAATTAATTTATCTACTAGTAAGTGGCAGATCTGGTAATCAAGCCAAGAAGATTTTGCTTTTAAGCCTTCCATTGTGGTTCTCTAGGCCAGGTTCCCATTATGCATTCAGTGAGTATAGGGATTTCATTGAAGTATAATCCATTGGCCAAAATATCTATGATCATCTCCTGTGATTTGGATATTAAAGAAATCTATACATTTAAATGTGAAGGTCTAATTCCATTATTGGATAAAAGTATGCCTATTTTATACCCTTTTGCTTAAAATAATATGTTGCATCAGAATATTTTGTTCAATAAATTGTCAACATTTCCATGTTTCTAATATCATACTATCTACTGTTGGCTATGCAGAATAAATTTGGCTATCCAAGGATCTTTAGCCATAAATATAATAAAGCTTATGCAAAGGGGCACCAGGGTGGTTCAGTGGTTGAACATCTGCCTTTGGCTCAGGTCATGATCTTGGGGTCCTGGGATCGAATCCTGAATCAGGCTCCCCATAGGGAGCCTACTTCTCCCTCTGCCTATGTCTCTGCCTCTATTTTTGTCTCTCATGAATAAATAAAATCTTTAAAAAAATAAAGTTTATGGAAAGAATAAGTTTACTTAAAAGCCAATGGAAAATAATTTAAAATATCATATCAATTGATAAATCGCTGTTTAGCTATATAATACAGATAATAATTCCCATGAACTATCAGATTGAAAGATATTATGCTTGGTTACAATTATTAATAAATGCCTCATTGAAAAAATTTTTAAGTTTACTAGACACTCTGAAAATTTGGTTCTCCATACTTATTAGAAATGACATAAAAGATCAATTTCATTTATAAGCTATTCATGGGATCCATGCTTATGAATCTTTACTCATTCCAGTAGCTGATTTCTTATTTTTCAACTTTCTGAAAGATAGTTGTAAATCCAGGGATGGGCTTTCCAAAGTTATAAAACAGTTGCAATGATCACTAGGTCAAGTTACTAGAAGTCCATACATGCTACTCTAAAGTGGTCCCCAGACCTTTCAGTACTGGTTATTATGTTTAGTTTCCAAGGTGATTGAAGATTCAAATATCAAATGAGATAGAAAAAAGAGGCCTCTTAGGGGCACATAGATGACACTACAAAGTCCTGTACATTATTGGTTGTGCCTACCTTTGTGTCTCCTGTTGATCTACTGTAAATATATTTTGAGTAAAATGGCAGAAGGGAAAGAGAAATTGAATTGCAAAAGTAAGTAGAGAAGTAGGACTGCATGAGATCTATGATTGTTTACTACAGGAGCCAGTGCAATGTTTTAAAAGTCTTAAAAGCATTACTTTACAGTATATTGTACTTATAATAATGAGACTTCCTTATCAAATAACGTTAACTCATGTTCTGAATAGTATGTTTAAAGCATCAGAGTAATGTATCAAATTATTTGAAGATTTAATAATAAATCTTAATATTTTAACAAATTTCATAAGAGTTAAAAAACAACAAAAGGACATAGAAAATAATTAAAACAGAGGTAAAAATGAATATCAAAATAAATAGTAATTAGTGACCCAGTGATGTTGAGAAACAAAATAATCACTACACCAAGATAAATGGGAGTATCAATCAAGGTCCCTACTAGAAATAGATAAATTGAAAATTGTTATTTTTAAAGGGACCATTTACAAAGATGTGGATGAGCTGAAGGGGAAACCCAAAAAGTGGAGTTGGTAAAAACAAAACAAAACAGAACAAAACACAGTTGTTATCACTTTCGTCCCAAAGGGAGAAGAGGGAGCAATTACCAAAATCCAAAAGAAAGATTACTTTGGAAGTAGTGGTGGAGGAACATAGCCAACAGAGGAGACCTGGCAGGGGAGGAAAAGAGCAGTAAATATCCTGAGCTCACACTCCTCCATCCTTCCAGTCTGTTGCTAGAACTCCCTGTTGGCTGAATCCAGCTCTGAGTTGGAAGGCAAGGAAGCTTGTTGGTGGGAGTCCATCTGGAGTTAGCCTCCCATAGCAGAGAGCAGAGTGGAGGGTGACTTTGGAGAGACCAACGGAAGATAACTGGCATTATGAACAAAAGTAAAATAATGTCTCAAAGCCCAAAGCACTGAAAAATCAAGACTTTATTAAAATTATTGGTGAAACTTAAAGGAGCTGTGGAAAAATAGAAAATTTTGAAAAAATGATTAAAACTTTGGGGAATAAATATTCTAGCAAACACTGAAAGAAAATGTAGCATTCTCTAAGCAAAGTTGAAGATACATTTTTTTTGTATGTGTATGTGGTGTGCATGCTTCTGTGGAAAAGGAGGAGGGAATATAGGCTAGAGGGTATTGATTTGGAAACAAATTCATCTTAAAGTTTTACTTCTTTGAGAGCAGACACCCTGCCATATTCAGATACCCTATTCTATTTTGTGGAGTAAAGCCAGTGAGGTACGAAATGGAAAGGAGCACCAAATAGACAATAATCAAGATAAATATTTGAATGCATTGTTTTAAAAAAAATGTAAAGAATACACAATGAAAAAATATCAAAAAATTTAAAAATATAGATTTCTGCTTCTTTTTATGATTCTGCATTATTTTATGACTGACATAGTGATTTGTAATTGGTCCTTAGTTCTGGAGGTCTGGGAGTGCTGCAGCTGGCACTGGTTAAGTTTATAAGGGTTGAACATGGCATGCAAACAGAGTGGGCAGTGTGGAGGTTTTTATATATAATTATGGTTTTGATTGTAGAATTTTATTGACTTTTTCCACTAGGTTCAAAATACAGGAAGATTTTTTGATGAGTTGTATAGAGGGGCACATATTTTTCTTTTTGCCTCAGGCTCCAATATGATTCAGCACATGACTGATGAACACTGTAATACATAGCTGATAATTGATGTTTATTGAATGAAAGAATGATTAAACGAATTAGTGTGGTCATTTCCTACTCCAAATATGTATTACAAAGCTTTGGTGTCCCTTCCAGCTCATATTTTTTTCTTTTGCTGCATAATTTATGGCTTTTCTCTGACATTCTTCCTCAAAGTCACAAGGGCAGTTTTAGGGGCATGATTAGAGACACATAGATGCTCAAAGAAGGCTGCTGTAAAAATCTCATGAATAATCCACTAAGTAGGAAATATCATAATAATGGTTTGCCAAAATTGCTAGAGTCTTGTTTTGTTTTGTCTTTTTGTTTTCCTGTTTCTGTTACTATCTCTTTATCTGAAATCTTCCCCAGCTTCTTCTCAATCCTATTCAATGCATGCTTTCCATATATAATTTGGTGAAACATTCTAAATGCTTAATTCTAAATAATCATATATCAGTATGGGAGAACTTTAGATTTGTGATATTCTAAATTGCTATCTATTCTTTTAATTGTTCTGTCATGTTATTCTCGTTTGTTTTTAATTAGTTTTGAATGCTCTCTTGTTTGAAACCCTGTATATCTTAAAACTATGCACATCTGAAAACTCGGCAGCACCTAGTAGATCACGGCACAATAAATATTAATTACTAATAATTGTAATAGTGATGAGTAGCAGTTTAACTTTCTCATATATCCCGCCTTAAAACCCCATTGGAATCGTGTGGATTTTTACAACAAACATAATTTCTTATCCTTGAAAGCCTTTTCTGTGGTCTCCATGTTAATATCTCCCATTATTGTTTTGTTAGACATAGATGATGTGAAGAGAAACTCTGATGCATTATTTATCTTTCCCATAGCTAATATATGGGGAAAAAAAAAACAAAACTGAAATTTGACATAGGAAACTTCTATCTAAAAGCCAGATCATATAAATGCATGTGGTTAAGATGCATTTTTCAGAGTTTTGTAAAGATTATGCGGAATGTTGATTTTGTAAGTAAATAAGAAACAGTGTCTTTTGTGTCTGATTATATTATTTATGATTCCATTTAAAAAATTTTTTTTCACAAGAATATTTTGCTTGATCTTCAAATCGTCCATGTGTTGGGACTAGTTCACCTACTGGTCCATATCCACATAACTCATGCTTTACTGTCATAGACTGATGTGACACAGTGTAATAGAATATGATGCATTGCCTGAATTTAAAGGAACATGGACTATTTCTGGATCTGCTGTGCAGCATGAGATCTGTATCACATTTGAAACAAAGCTAACCAAGCAGACAGAGCAGAAAGATATCTATAGCATCCATTAATCAGGGTAGAGTATATATTTTTTTAGCATCTTACTCTATTTGCCTGGTGTATTTTAAGTCTGAAACATAGAACAAAAATAGCCTCAGTGACCGTTCATGTTGCTTTTTACATTATTTTCCTTAAAGAATCATTCCCTAAAAAAGCCAAAGCAAATTCAGTTTGATTGAAAATTGTTAAATAAGTTGTACTCCATACATTCCTTCGGTCCATCTTTTCTCACTGGGGAAATATTAAATATTTTGCAATGTATGCATTTTGACCAACATTTAAATATATGACTATTAGCACTGAGCTAACCTACCATCTTCCATTTAAAGCCAATTAAATTCAAAAGAATTTAAAGCATGTTGTTTATAAAAACTGCAAGTATCAAAGTACTTCAGATTTGAACTAAGGAGAATAAACAAGGTGATAGAATTAACGAAAAGAAAAGAAAAGAAAAGAAAAGAAAGAAAAGAAAAGAAACATATTCACATAAGCGTTTGATCTTATAGAAGACCTTCAATTTAGGAAAGACTTTAGAAACTCTTTGAGGCAGAACTGCCACACATGCTTTAAAGAAGGCAACTTATAGCTCTTTCCATTTTATGAGGTCTGTTACCCATTTTCAAGTTCTTTTCACATTAAGTTTGTTCCTAGTTTCCTATGAACTTTAGCATCTAAAATCCTTGAGGTTGAGCTACTGCTTCTTTCCTCCATTCATATTACTTATTCACTCAGATCAGAGAGAGCTAAGAACTCCCAGAGATCAGACTGGCACGTTTCCCTATTTGGTCCCCTATTCCAGAAGTAAGAAGTAAAATACCTCTAACCCTACTGCCTTTAGGCATTTACCGGACACACCCCACCCTAACCCAGAATTTCACTAATACTTTCCTGTTTTGTTTTTCGTTTTTTTAATTTCCCCTTTCTTTTTCCTTGTCCATATGACTTCTCTCTTGCTTTTATTCATGGCTACACTTCCATTCCTCTGAGATAATTATCCCTTTTGTCATTCCACAGTTCTCATTAACATCATCCCTACCTTTCCAACCGGGTGACCTGTGCAACAGAAGCAGAAACCTGAAGATGGAAGAAGGGAATGCATGCTTGTCGGATGATATGCAGTAGTTATTTGATCTATTCACTCACCATGATTCCTCACAGCCAGTCTGTAAATATCATTTAGCGAGTTTCCTTCTAATGTTTCTATATTTACCTCCCCATTTTTCATCTCACCTCCACACTGAACCCACTTCCAGTTCCATTATTTCACATGTACTCTCTCCCCTCATAATTTTCATGCTACAGTCTATCTTAGGTGCAAAGGCCACCAGAATCACCCCTCACAAATCTAGGTTTCCTTTCTCCCAACTGCACAAGATTGACACTCTTCCATCCTCTTCTTGTCTATTTTATCTCAACTATATTTTTCTTACTCCATGAACAATTCATTCAAATCAAAGTAATCTGTTGTTTACAGAAAAATTGGATATTGGAAAGGAGAGAATTGGAAAATAGAAGTTCTTTCAATTTTTCTTTTCTTTTCCTTTCTCTTCCCTTCCTTTTGTAAATGTATCCATTTACATTCTCCTTTCCCTTTCCCTTTCCCTTCCCTTCCCTTCCCTTCCCTTCCCTTCCCTTCCCTTCCCTTCCCTTCTCTTCTATTTTCTCTTTCTCTCCTTTACTTTCATTCATTAGATACTTATTGAATACCTGGTATGTCTATGTATCTTGGGAGCTAGAAGATAAATCAACATAATTCCACTTCAAGTCAGGGAAGTATGTAATATAGTATGACATTAATTCTCATAGAACATTTGTTAACAAGTATTACAATCTATATTTCATAGAAGAGGAAAGTAAAGTTGGGAAAGTTTCTGTAATAACCAGAGGTCACAATTCTAGTACCAAATAATCTGGGATTCAAATCTAGACATTCCCAATTCCAGAAACCATATTTTTTCCCCACAAAACTGCTTGAAAATTTTGTCCATGAATCCTAGGGCACTAGGGAAGATATGGGCATAATTGAATCTAGGATCCTGGAACAAAGACAGTATGTATACAGGCAAAGAGTGGACAGTGGGATTTTGTGAAATAAGCTGGAAGGATAGGAAGGAATTTGAATATGTCCAGCCTTATAGGTCATATAAATCAGGTTAGTTTTTAATCCTATGAACATTGAGAAACCACTGAAGTGCTTTAACTAAGAAATGAGTGACAGAATGAGATTTACAAACGGGAAAGATGGCTTTAAGGCCAGAGTAAATATGGGTGGGCTAGTAGTGTAACTAAGACAGTGAACTAAGATAATGGGCAAGAGATAGGACATAAAATGATAGAATTCGAAGACGGTTTTGGTATATGGACTACAACCTAGAAAGTTTCTTCATGATTTAGAAGTTTCTGACTTCCACAATGGCATGTTTGATCTAGAATGGGATGAGTAGGTGAAATATTAATTGACTGCATGTGCATGTGTGAGACAGAAGAAAATATAAAATACTAACAAAGAAGCAAAGGGCCAAGTTGTGAAGAGTTGCAACACTGACAGCCAGGTAAAGGGGGATGATATTGGAAAAGGGACAGCGAAGAAGAAATAATCTAGAAAATATGTCCAGGAAAATAAGGAGAGCAGAAGAAATATTCTAATTAAATAATTTTTAAAAATTTATTTAATTCAATTAATTAACATATAATGTATGATTGGTTTTAGAGGTAGAGGTCAGTGATTCATCAACCTTACATAATACCCATTACATCTCGTGTCCTCTCTAATGTCCATTACCCAGTTGCCCCATTCCCCCCCAGCCATCCTCATTTTATTTCATGTGATCAAGAGTATCTTGTGGTTTGTCTCTCTCTCTCTGATTTTGTCTTGTTTTATTTTTCCCTCTCTTCCCCTATGATCCTGTTTTGTTTCTTAAATTCCACAGATGGTGATATCATCTGATAATTGTCTTTCTTTGATTGACTTATTTGCTTAGCATAATATCTTCCAGTTCCAGTCACATCATTGCAAATGGGATTATTTCTTTTTTTGATGGCTGAATAGTATTCCATTGTGTATATATACACCACATCTTTTTATTCATTCATTTGTCAATGGACATCTGGGGTCTTGCACCCTAATGTTTATAGCAAAATAGCCAAACTATAGAAAGAACCCAGAAGAAAATTTTAAAGGAGAGGGTAGTAAATAGCATCAAATGCTGTTAAAATTAGCACTGCAACTGTTCATCACATCTGTTGGCTGAAGATCATTGCTGAACTTAGCAAGAGCTGTTTTTAGTCAAGTTGCCAGAAGTCAGATAGGAATGGGCAAAATCAGAAAATAAAGTCTGAAAGAGCAGGGGAGTAATACTATGGACAGGTGATGGTGCTGATTGACAAAGGGTCTAGAAGAAGTCACATTTTTTCCCCTTTTTCTTAACAACTTTCTGAAAAAGAATTCCATACTTAAGATAATTTGAGAATGTAGATATAATTTTCATATGTCTATTTACTTTCATATTTTTCACTAGTTTTAATTCTATCTTTATTACTATTTTTAAGTCCCTTAAAAGGACAGAATAATGAAACTAATTATTTTATAACTATTTATATAACCTTATTCTAATGTGGTATACATATCAATATTGATCAATTAGTCATCAACTATTTACTGCATATATACTATACATAAAGTACTTATTCTACCACAGACAGAAGTGCTCCATCAGAATTTCATTTAATTTTGTGTTTTCATTCAAATGATAGCTTTAAAATAGTAATTAATCATATTTTAAGTTATCTGATAGAATATCAAGTTCTACCATGAAATTTGAGTGCCCAGATTTGCATTTGTAGTTTGCATTTATTTTTTTTCTTCCCATATGAAGTCATTGTTTGCTATATGAACAAACTGTGCATTGATTCAAATGAAGGAATGTTGGAGGAACTTAAATCCACATACACTTATATATGCAAACCTGTGTTAACAGAGTCACATTCAGTTAAATAGCAGGTAACAAAAGTGGATTTATCTGTATATGTACCAAGCTTTCTTTTTTTAAATTTTATTTATCTATGCATGGGAGACAGAGAAAGAGAGGCAGAGACATAGAGAGAGGAAGAAGCAGGCTTCCTTCAGGAGCCTGATGTGGGACTCAATCCTAGACCCTGGGAACACGCCCTGAGTCAAAGGCAGATACTCAACCGCTGAGCCACCCAGGCATCCCTGGGTACCAAGTTTTTAAAACAGCAAGTAATGAGTGGGAAATATCAGAAAAGGAGACAGAACATGAAAGACTCCTAACTCTGGGAAACTAACTAGGGGTGGTGAAAGGGGAGGTGGGCGGGGGGTGGGGGTGACTGGGTGATGGGCACTGAGGTGGACACTTGACGGGATGAGCACTGGGTGTTATTCTATATGTTGGCAAATTGAACACCAATAAAAAATAAATTTATATAAAAAAACAGCAAGTAAAGTAATGAATATACAGTGAAAATTTTATTTCTCATTATAATCTCTAGCAATAACTAGATTGGCTATCTGGTATAGAATTAAGTAACAATATTATAAACATCTTTTTCAAGGAAAAATTCAACTTTAAAGAATAGTCAAACAATACTTTATTAAATTTGGCTGGATTTGGTCCTCTTGAACCAGTAAAAAGATGAAGGCATTAATAAATCTCACTTTTTACAATAGTAGAGATTCTAAACTTTAAAATATTAAACTAAAAAAATATTAAACTCAAAATACAGTTATACATAGAACTGAGCTTGTTCCTATGTCTTCCTATAATTTATTCAACAATGGACCTTGACCCAGGGATATACAAAAACATACATATTGTGGTAATTCTGAGAACACATATTGTGGTAATTCTGAGGTTCAAGGGGCTCTGATGCCATCCATGGATCCAAGGAAAAAGCAGAACTTGGCTTGATCCTTGCTATAAACTGAATGTTTTTGTCCCCCTAAAGGTGATATATTGAAACTTAATGCCCAGTGGTATTTGGAGGTTGGTCTTTTGGGAAGAGCTCAGGTCTTGACAGTAGAGCCTTCATGAATGGGATTAATAGCCTTATAAAAAAGATCCCCAAAAGCTAGTTTTTTTCCTTCAAAGTGAGGTCACAGAGGAAAGACATTGCCTATGAACCAGGAAGTGGGATCTCATTTCTTAATACCTTGATCTTAGACTTCCCAGCCTCCAGACTATAAATTATAAAGTTCTGTTGTTTATAATCTACTCAGTTTCTGGCATTTGGCTATAGCAGCCTGAACAGACTAAAATAATCCTTAAAACTAGTATAAAAGTTGACTTGATATTCTAGGAGAGAGAGACAAAATTAGCAGGAATATATGGAGGTGTGTTCAGGAAAATGAGGGCTGCAGTTTAGCTGGAGACTGTGTAAAGTGATCAGAGGACATAAAACTGCAAAATACTGGGGCCAAACTATAGATTAAATGCTTTTACTGCTAGGCAAAGCTATAGAAAAACATCAAATTTTACTCTGGATTTATTGTAATTTCAGACTGTTTTTATATAATTACACCTAGAATATGTCTTCCTGAGATTTTCAAGTTGCAAGAAAAATATTTTCAAATTAGATAGTTCCTTGAATAGAACAAATGGTAAATCAGGAAAATAAAGAAAACATTTAAATAAAACTTTACTGAAATAACCATTGTGTTCCTGTTGACTGTTTTTGGTAAAATTAGATTCATCTGAAGTTCATTATTCTTTTTTCTCACTATTTTGTGGCTCTTTCTTCATTGTGTTTCACATCATACAGGGAAGTAAATGAGATAATATTCTTGTAATTACCTAAAATTTCTTTACTACCACCCTTTCTTTATTTCATTTTTTGTCTCTATGAAAAACATTAAAATATTTATAATTATACCTCCTTTATTCCTTTCATCTTCCTTCAGTTTGCTCATGTGAATTCTCCAAATGGGGAATAATTGTGTTGTCTTCAGAAATGTTTGGTGTCTTAAAAATGGAATAAAGATGGATAACTGATAAAGAGCATGATTTTTCCTTCATTAGTAGACCAAGATCAGACTTAATATTTAATCATTATTTTTGTGGATTCTTTTATATATTTAAACTGCCAAAGATGACCAATAAAAGTGTATACATATTTTTAAATTACATGGATTTCAATTAACACTTAATGTAACAAATGAGAACATTGACTTACACACTTCATAAGATACTATTTCCATTCTGATTTTCATAAAATTCTGTAAGGAAATGTCAATAGAAGAAATTACCTCTTACTTTAATGTTCTCCCAGAGAAGTCATCTTACGCTTCAGAACATCCTTGAAAACAACTTGCTAAAATTTTAAAGATAGCCTCCTCCAAGCAATAAGAATTTCTTCAGAAGTAGAACCTATTCCAAACATATTAATATTTTCAAAAAGATGATAACCCTGTCAGGGATTAGACTGTCTCCGGGGTTAAAACCATAATCTGGTAAATAATTTCAACAGAGGACTTTCTTTCTCCCTGAATAGAAAACTTCCTCACCAGGGAATCCCGCAGATATTCATTTCTTCAAAGACAGGACCATTAAAACATGTCAGAATCTTCAAAGTGGAAAACATGCCACCCCTTAGCAAAACGAAGCCTTTTAAAGTAGAAGCCCAAAAGCATTATGATGGCTCTGAAGGAAAACTCCCAAAGCTCTACAAAATACTGCTTCCAGTACCCAAGTCTCAGATTATAATTTAAAAATGTTATGCAGATCGTATACAATCTACTCTTTTGAAAATAGACCTTCGTTTTTAGAGTAGTTTTAGGTTTACAGCATAACTGAGAAAATACAGAGATTGCATATGCTCCCTGCCCCCACACATGCAGTTTCCCCAACTATCAACATCCCCCACAGAGTGGAACTTGTGTTATAATTGATGAACCTACATTGATGCATTATTATCACTCAAAGTCCATAGTTTACATTAGGGTTCACTCTTGATGTTTGGCATTTTATGGGTTTGGACAAATGTGAATGATATATATATCAACCTTTGTAGTATCATACCCAATCAACACGGCCCTAAAAATCCTCTGTGCTTTGCCTATCCATTCCTCTTTCCCTCTAACCCCTAGTAACAAGATCATCTTACTGTCTCTATAGTGTTGCATTTTCCAGAATATCATATAGTTAGAATCGTATTATATATTTCTTTTTCAAATGGCTTCTTTTTTAGAATAGTAAATGTTTATTAAGAGGAACCAATTCATTGTTTATGAAATCATAATAATATGGATAAGAAGAATAGAGAATTGTTTGTCAACTCATGAAATAATAAGACCAGCATACGCTTTTTAAAGTCTTTTTGAAATTTTAATTCCAGGATAGGTAACATAGAGTCTTATATTAGTTTCAGGTGTACAAACAAATTGCCTTCTTTCAAATAGTGATATGCATTTAAGTTTCCTCTATGTCTTTTCATGGCTTTATAGCTCATTTCTTTTTCACACTGAATAATATTTCATTATCTGAATGTGCCAAGGTTTTTCCATTCTACTCCTGAAGGGCAGCTTAGTTGCTTACAAGTTTTGGCACTTATGAATAATGCTGCTATAATTACGTAGGCAGGACGTAAGCTTTCTGTTTCTTTGGGTGAATACCAAGGACTACTGTTGCTGGATAGTATGGTGAGAGTACATTTATTTTTGTCAGACATTGCCAAGCTAACTTCCAAGATGGCTCTATCATTTTGTACTCCCACCAGCAGAAACTCAGAGTTCCTATTGCTCCACATCCTTGCCAGCATTTGGTGTTGTCAGTGTTCTGGCATTTGAGTATTTGAATAGGTGAGTAGTACCTTATTTTACTTTGCATTTCCATGAGGGTATATGATGTGGAACATATGCTTATTGGCATCTGTATGATCTTCTTTGTGGGATGTCTATTCAGAAATTTGGCCCATTTTTAATTGAGTTGTTTGTTTTCTTATTTTTGACTTTAAAGATTTCTATGTATATATTTTTTTTAAAAGAGTGCTTTATCAGAAGTATCTTTTGGAAATATTTTCTCCCAATTTGTGGCTTTTTTTCATTGTTTTGACAGTATCTTCTGCAGAGCAGAAGTTTTTAATTTTAATAACCTTCAGTTTATCAATTTCTTCCATGGATAGTGCCATTAATGTTATATGTAAAAAGTCACCACCATACACAAGGTCATCTAGATTTTCTTCTGTTGTTTTCTAGAAATTTTATAGTTTTACCTTTTACTTAGGTTCATGATCCATTTTGAGTTAATTTTTTTGAAGAGCATAAGGTGTATGTCTAGATTCATTTTTTTTTGCATATAAATGCTCAGTTATTCCAGCACCATTTACTAAAAAGATTGTCTTTGCTGCATTGAATTATCTTTGTTTCTTTGTCAAAGTTTAGTTAACTATATATATCTGGATCTGTTTCTGGGCTTTCTATTCTATTCCATTGATCTATTTGTCTATCCTTTTACCAATACCACATTGTCTTGATTACTGTAGCTTTATTTAAATCTTGAAGTCAGGTATTGTCCTTTTCCAATTTTGTTCTTCTTTAATATTATATTGGATATTCTCAGTGTTTTACTTTTCTGAATACGATTTAAAGTCAGTTACTTGATATACACAAAATAACTTGTTGGGATTTTGATGGAGACTGGATCAAGTTGTGAAGGACTGATATCCTTACATGTGATCTGCCTTTGAAAAGTTCTGTCTGATTTGAACTATTTTAACTGATAAGTAAAATACTGTAAAATCTAGTTATCAGGAAAAAGAGATTAGTATTCCTTTAATTCTAATATAAGAATCTGAGAGGGGCACCTGGGTGGCTCAGTGGTTGAGCATCTGCCTTTGGCTCAGGTTGTGATCCTTGGGTCCTGGTATTGAGTCTTGTATCAGGGATCAGGGGAGCCTGCTTCTCCCTCTGCCTGTGTTTCTGGCTCTCTCTGTGTATCTCTCATAAATTAATGAATAAAATCTTAAAAAAAGAATCTGAGGAAAATAATTTATGAATGGTAAGCAGAACCCAATGGATTTGAACCATATAGTGCAGTTTTGCTTCACTTCATGTTATTTCTGATCTTGAGAAGCCTTTAAGTCAGGAGAACAAGCAATTTGATGACAAATCATCTAGACTTTTGCACCTTTCTCTTTAGGCAAAAAGGTTTTTCTGCTTCATCCACCTGGTTGAAATGTTGTGAGACAGAGTTAATCTTGGGGAAAAGTGTGAAAAGTGATGAGCGCTGAGCCATCATCACCATAGTTATCATCATTGTCATTTGTCTATCCCAGAAATTTGCATGTAGCCAAGTAATCTATATTTTGCCTAAATTTCAAATTTGGACATAAACTAGAATTATAATTACCAATATATTGAATTTCTAAGAAAAGTTACTGAAATGTACAGATATTAGAGCAAAGAACAGAAAATGTTTACAATAATTTTTACTTTTTATTATTTACTGTTTTATTATTATTTCTATATTTACTTTTTATTATTATCTATATAGTCTTAAGTATTGTTTGTAATAAAAATATAAATTGAATCCTATTTATACTATTCTATTTATAAAAATATATGGAAAGCTGGTTCAGAATATATTAAATTTAAGATTATGGGGATCAGGAATAGGTCATGGGTTAGGTTAATCCTCTTTTCTCTCCTTCAATTATTTGTTTTCCCAAGGTGATTATTTCATTCTACATTTGAAATATGACTAAAACATGATGTGTGTGTGTGCACACGCACATCTCTAAGACTTGAATATATGATAGAATAGAACTCAGTATAATATATGATACAGGTTTATATTATCAATTAAAGTGTACATATAGTTAGAAGTCACTTTGCACAAAATTGAGTGGGATTTGAATTTCTGGATTGAAATTTGTGGTTACAGAGTTTTGGGGTTAACTGATACATTTTTCTGCCTACTACTCTCTGTGTCTTATTCATAATCAACTGAAGCCACCTTGCAAATATTTGTAGTTCCATATCCCAAGACAGCTTTTTACCTAGTAACAAATTCACTTAAAACATTCTCAGTGCTTTAGCTCTTTGAGCAAACTGATTTTCTGAGCTCTGAACACTTTTTTTTACCAGAATCTTGAGAATTGCCCTTTCCCAGGAGCAGGGCTGCCTTTAGCTTTCTTGCCACGTCAGTCCTTGAAGGGGAACAGCCTGTGGGAAGCAGGGCTTTGGTACAAACACTGTGCCTGGGAGGAGAACTATGCCCAAGGTCAGTTGTACTTAGTTGCAGTTGTAAAAGATCTGAGAGGCATATTTTCATGGCCACCATAGTGGATGAGAGCTAGTTTATTATCAAAGGAACTCCTGGGGCCAAGAAAGTGAAAATATCAAAAGAAAACCCAAATATTTAAGCGTCTATAATGTTCCAGGTGTTTTCAGTGACTTCACACTTGTTGTCTCTTTTAAATACAACAATCCTAAGAAGTAAATCTTACCATCCTTATATTGAATATATGAAAACTGAAGTTTCGATAATGGATATCATCTTAATTTTAAGGAGATATTTGAAGAGTAACTAACACTATATTAAACTCAATTGCTAAATGGATGCCTCTGTTGGGTTCTAGAAAATATGCGGTCAATATCACCACCAATTTCATCAGAAAAATCTTAGGTATTGTGAAGCTCAAATTTTAACACTGGCAGCATATTGGTTGCTTCCTCTGGTAGGTATACTTCAGTCATTTTTGATAAAATATCTCCCAATATCCATGTCTGAATAACAATAGTTTGTCATTAATTGTTTCAAGTAAAATGATATTCCTTTCAAAGACTGGCTAGTTTAGCTTGTGATTCAATTGTGCAAGTGCTTCTCCTCCAGAGAACCATCGAACTTCAGAATATAGAAGTGCATTTGTATACTTTCCACTTTGTCACACCGGTTATTGAAACGATGCGTCTTCAAGTTTCAAGATTTAATAAAATTATAAATTTTTACAGCTTTACTGAGAACATTCTTAAGGGAAGCTCTTCATTTAATTAACTTTGAACTATTTATTAAATGTGGATTTGTGGTGGTGAGAAATAGCACGATGTCTAGTAGTTTGGTCCAAACTGCCAGCAGCTTTATCCACCTTTACTTTTTGTACCATTAGTGCAGTTATGAACACAGTAAAAAAAATCAAGTAATATCTTAGTATTATTATGATAAATTTTGACCATGTGTATCCACTGAACGTATCTTGAGTTACTGAGGCATTCACAGACCACCCTGTAAGACGTTGTTCAAGATTATAATTAAGAACCTTGAGACAATCCTAGAATATTTGCTCCCTGAGGGCACAGGTCTGTTTTGTTCATTTATGTGTTCCAAGCACTCAGAATGATCTCTAACCCATGATATAAGTATAAACTTATTATCTGTAGTGTTAAAGAAAGAAACATTTAAATCATGAATTTTGATCCCTCTTCTCTCCCCAGCCCCTCACCACCAATCAGACTATGTGCTGAATGGTCTCATGATTCAGTTTTCTATTCTTTAAAAGAGATAATATTAGTACCTACCTTATAGGTAGGTATGTTTTAAAGATGAAATGTGGCAGTGCATTAAAATGCTCCACAGAGTGACCAACACAAGGTAATGATTTCCGTTATTTAAAAATATATTAAGAAAAAATGTATATATTAAGGAGCCATAGTTGTCTCAGTTATAGCTGGTCTGATTGTCTATACTAGTTTTGTAATCAAAAGAATAAAGTATCATATATAAACAAAGACCTGGGATAGCAGTTCAAGTGTCTTCAGGCACTCAGGCTTCTGTTTTTATGCACTAATATCATACCACATGACTTTCATCTTAAGGTCATATCTTGATTCAGTATAGGTGCTGGAGGCCAAATTTCTGCTTCTGCAGTGAAGGCCAGAAGAAGAAAGAAAAGTAGAAAAGTTCTTTAAAGAGTCTGACCCAGGTGAACCAGCTCCCTTTAAACAGATTTCTCAGAAGTCTCATATCCCAAATCTACATTTTGTTGGCTGCAGCATGGTCACATATAAGCAAGGCAGAGAAGTCAGACTTTTATTCTTTGTCAACCTGCCTACCTAAAAATTAGGGTTCCTATAGTAAGAAGAAAGAAGAAAACTGATAGCCTCCACCTATTTCTGGAACAATGTAATGGTTGCTATGTAACATATAACATGGATATATTCTATTGTGCAGAAGTGTGATTGATACAGATGCTTTTTGCTCCTCCATGGCTATAACAACTCTTTGACCTAGCACTGAACTCAGCACCTCACCATAGGCCTTTATCTTTACAAAAGGGCCGAGCTGGCGCATCACACTCTATCTAGTGCCTCTACGTTCTCCCCAGGATCAAGCGATGGGAATTTATATGTACAGTGCTTCGAATGTGATTCAGCTATCCTGATGACTAACCATTTTAGGCTGAACTGAGAGCACTACAGCTCTCTAAGTTTCCTGAATCTTATCCCAATTATATTTCGTTTAATAACACTCAGTGAAATATCTGGTGGCAGGGGAAATGAAACTACATGCTTTTTATGGGATCATTCATCAAGAACTAATTGAAGCGTTCATACAATTTAGTGCTGATAAAACAGTGTAACAATAAACAATAACAAAATTCACTGGAGAAGGATTTGTTTTGCCGTGAGGAAAATGGTTCCGTTTCATCCTGGGATTCCTGGTTAAAAGAGTCTCCAATTTACAAAAGGATAAGCGCAGACTCCTCTGCATAATGACGGGGTGGAAGCTGTGTCAAATATATTAGTGTTGCTCCACTGGAGCCATTCTCATCCTAAGTATTTGCTATTGTGTGGGACTCTGGCAGGAGGCTGCAGGACCAATAGGATTTTTAAAAGTTTCTTTTTCCTCCTTATTGTTACTCCACTTAAAGCAGCCCCTTCATAGTTTTTATTGGAAAATATAGAAAAACTTAACGTGTAGTTTCATAAAGTTCAGATTTTCTTAAATCCCAATTTAAGAAGTTCCTTTTGAATACTTCTGCATATGGAGTTAGTTGACTTTTTGTCATTGCAATCCCTTTTCCTCCACATGTGGTGCTCGGACATCTGGCTGAATTGAAAAGGAAGGAATAGAGAATGGACACCTTACACATTCTTATTTTCTTAGGAGTGATTGAAAGGAAATAGTAGCAAAATAAAATGTATGAGAAATGTGCCCTAAACTGCTATCAACCTGACATTTATTTGTTATATTTATATGACTTAGATGGCAGTAAGTACCATATTATAGGTGCAGAATTTCCTTGGTAATTGGTATGTCTCATATATAATAACCACAGATTTTATTGGTAAAATGTATTACCTAGACTAAACTTAACTCCAGGCGATAAGACTAGACTCTCTACCATCACCATTTTAAATTTTAAGCAGCATTATATGGATACAGATTTTTAGATAAATGATCAGCATATAATAAGGCTTGGAAGATTATATGAATGGTCATCTTTCACGGACACCATTAATATTTATTAATGTGTTTTAAAAACCTGCCTATAAAATAAGTAGCTCTGGTAATGGAGATATGGTCAGATATTGTAGTTTTAACATACAAATTTTTGTTCAAATCACTTTGCATTATAAAAAGTAATTTCTCCTAAGGGCTTTTTAAGCTGTAGTTTTCTAAAAGTCTTAATACATCTTAAACAAAGCACTGCCAAGCCTAAATTATTTCCTAAAATTAGAAGGATTTATAAAAACCACAATCACACTTTGGGTTGGCTAAGAAGTGGAATCAGTGCTTTGTGTATTTAGTTGCCAGTCACTTCAGTTAATTTGTAGCACCATTAAAAAGTGAAAGATAAATTTATATTATGACATAAGAAGTATTAATTTAATAGATATATTGAGGGATAAAATTATGATTGTGGATTTCATAGCTTTCATACTGTAAACTACATTTGACTTTCCACGTAGATCTGCCAAATAGAATTTTATAACAAAGGCACCTGAAAATGGGAATGATGGATTAGCATAAATTAAGTCAGCACCATGCTATAATGCTTCTACTGTGGTTCTCAAACATACTAGGCAGCTTCTACACCAGGATTTTTCTTCTACGTGACGTTTCTCTCTTGATACTCCCACAAGACTTGCTCACTCATGTGTTTTAGACCTTGATCAAGTGCTGTCTTCTCAGTGAGGACTGCCTGACTTCCTTATTTTGTGTTGCAATTTGTACTTTCTTCATCTCCAACTTATAAACCCTAATGGCTACCTAGCTTATTTTTCCTCAGTAATACTTATGACACTCTATGTGTACATATTTATTGATTTTCTAACAACACTTTTTTTTGGAATATAGATTCTGTGTGGGCAGGTGATATGCATGTTTTATTCACTGCTTGATCCCAGAGCCTGACATATGATAGGGATTCAGTAATATATGTCAAGTGAATGGATTAGGGTTCTAGATCTCCCATATCTCATGCATGAGCTGTTTGAGCTTAGGCAAGTTACTTAGTCTGCTAGTTTCTCTTTCCTTATCTAAAAAACATGAGAAATAATGATGCCTGCTACATTTTGCTGATTAAATGAAACACTATGGTTAAGAGTTTTTTCCTAAAGGCAAACTATTATTGTGGACCATCAAATAACTTTCAGGAAACCCTGTGGAGGTAATTGATTTTGCTTTGTTTGGGTTATCTCGTTTAGAGGAGATGTAGACTTGGATTACACTGTTGGTTTTAGTATACAGATTAAAGCTATGGACCTTTTGCCTGTTGTAAATTGTTAGTAATACAGCAATCAGTTAATCTTGTGACCAAAAGTAGGCAGTGATTTAGAGAGACATGTTTAGAGGTGACATTTGGATGCGAGGTAGAATTTAAGGAATGGAAATTTAGGTAGGTTAAAGGTAATAGGATGTTGAAGCTAATCGACCTACATGAGAAATGAACTGGTGAGTGTGGCCTCATTCATAACATGCTATCAAGAAAAGTGAGGCATCATAGAAAGTGTAGTGTGATGATTAATAATATATATCAATTTGGTTATGCAACAGTATGAAGTGTTTGACCAAACATTGGTCTAGATGTTGATAGAAGGCTGTTTTGTAAATGTGATTAACATTTACAATCAGCCGACTTTAAGGAAAGGAATTTTCCTTTGATAATGTGGGTGGTGGGTCTCATCCAACCATTTGAAGGCCTTAAGAGCCAAACACTGAGGTTTCCCAGAGAAGGAATTCTGACTCAGGGCTATAACATAGAAACCAGGGATCCCTGGGTGGCGCAGCGGTTTAGCGCCTGCCTTTGGCCCAGGGCGCGATCCTGGAGATCCAGGATCGAATCCCACGTCGGGCTTCTGGTGCATGGAGCCTGCTTCTCCCTCTGCCTGTGTCTCTGTCTCTGTCTCTGTCTCTCTCTCTCTCTGTGACTATCATCAATAAATAAATAAAAAATTAAAAAAAAAAAAAACATGCCTGAGTTTCCAGCCTCTCTGTCTGCCCTATGGATTTGCTAGCTCCCACATTCCTATGAGCTAGTTCCTTAAAATACCCCACCCCCACCCCCACCGTGTGTGTGTGTGTGTGTGTGTGTGTGTGTGTGTGTGTCTGACTGACTCTGGCTCCCTCTTTCTTTTTTATTGGTTCTGTTTCTCTGGAGAACCCTGATTTATAAAAGTAGTAATCTGTGGTTTATGATTCTTGATTTGGGGATAATTGTGAGAATCAAATAAAACAATGTGTGCTAATCTCAAAATAAAACCCTAGCATACAGTAGGTATTCAAAAAACGTCATTTTCATCTTAGTGATGATGGTAAACAAATCAGGTGATATGTTTACCAGTGAAGTCTGGTCCTCAATTAGCCTATGATAGTATTATCCACTGAGTACCTAAAGTTTGCTGACTGATTTGACAACTCAAATTCAAATAAAGAAAAAGAGTTCAGTCTATTATAAAACATAGAGTATTAAGTATAGAAGCAATTTGGTGTATGTAACTGTAGGGAGAACAGTGTTTAGAAAGGGTATAAATTCTTTAGCAAACATACTGGAATTCAAACTCCATCCTTGCTTCTTAACTATGTGGCCTTATCTGTGGAATGGGTATTATAATCCTTTCCCCACAGTAGTATGGCAATTTAGTAAAATAAATTATATAAAACATCCAGAACTGTACCTGTCATATTTCTCTCCTCATTTCCCTAAGGTACAATTGGTTAATATCAAGCTTCCTAATTTTTGAAATTTCAGTTTTGGCCCTTCTGTGCCAAAAGAGAGGTCAATTTCAAGTTTCATAATTGGAGATAGACATTTTTCTTTTTCCCTCCATGTAAATGAAACTTTACTGAGAGAAAAGAATACCGATAAAGCACAAGCAATTTTTAAGGCAGTCTTGCATTGACTAAAAAGCTTCATAGAGAAGAAAAGGGTAATTGCCTTGCTAGACAAGGTGGTACAGAGTTAAAGCCTCTCACCCTTTTAGCCAAGTACCTCAGAGAGGGGGTGGATGCACCCCAAAACCAATGATCCTCAGATATTCCTCTAGAGCAGCTGTAGTTGGCTTACCCCAACAGATTCAAGAGCAGCAACAAGGCCCAGGGTGAGCTCTGTCATTGCAAAGTCAACTATGGGACCCTGATAATAAAGCTAAATGCTCTACAGAGTAAAAGAAACCAGAATCATTGTCAGTGTTATAAAATATGTATTTTACTGTATGTCAGTCCAAGGTGTATTTTATTATCAGTAGTGCCTATTAAGGAAGAGTTATTCATTCTCAAGAATATCAGATAAAAATATTTAAGATAGTTCGAGATAAAGAAAGAAGGTGTGGTTTTAGTGCTATAAATGTACCTCCTGCAAACACAAGAGAAAGGTACTTCTTATAGGATGGAAGGAATGGAGTGATTCAATTATAATATTATTTCTTGAAAATTAAGGTGTATTATTAAAGTATACTTTAGAAAAATGATTTTGGTATCATGTTATCAAAGTTACATTTCATATAAGTTAAGAAACTCAATTGATGAATTTGTTCCATGTAACGAAAAAGGAGCAATAATAATAGTAGTGGTAGTATAGTTAATATTAATAGCTTTAAAAGCAGAGTAAAACAAACAAACAAACAAAAAAGCAGAGTACGCACCTCCAGGGATGCTGAAAAAATGTGGGAGGACAAAGGCTCTGGCCAGCACCCTTGCAACAGGACAAGGCTGGAGCTAGATCAGGAAGGCAGATAAGTCTGGGATGTCATTGGGCAGGTGGAAGCAGAAACCCAAGTCAGAAATGTCCTGCTAGAGCATCTGGGTTCAGAGACCAACAGCCAAAATGTCTGTATTGGGGATAAGCTAAGAGTAGGCTCATTAAGACAAGGTTAGGAATGAAGAGAGATGGAAGGAGAGACAGCAGCCAGGCTGTGTTTGATGGTACTGAAAAGAAGGGACCCTGGAGGATGAAAGCAGAATTGAGGCCAAACTTTACCATTTAGTTTTCTTTTCAAATTGTTAATAGCTTTATTTGATTTTCATTATAAATATTATAAACATATGTTGAAATACTTAGATGATTTAAGAACTGTATGCACAAGATACAAAGTAAAATCCTGAATTCCATATATTTAATAAGTATGGTACCAAATATTTTTTGCCTTTCTATATACAGCACATAATTTCTTTTTTATACATGACCTGTTTTTAAGAACTTCATATTTTTCAATGAATATAAATCCATATTGTTTCATATTATTTCAATGAATATAAATCCATATTGTTATTTTCAATGCATGCATAGTAATTTATTTGGTGAATATACCCAAACTTACTTTATCCATCTTCTGTAGATGAACATTTAGGCTTTTTATGTTTTTTTTTCTAGTGTAAACCCTCTTTAAAAGTTCTGGGTTTTTTCCTGCCTGTTTCAATTATAAATAAAATTTATTTTTCATCCTTAAAGCACTATAATTGCATGAAGAAAGTTTTGAAAACAGAAAAATTTAAGTATTTATATGTTTACCATTATATCATCATTTTGGCTTACTTTCTCAGAATCTTTTTTTTTGGTCCTAACTTCTATGACTTTTAATTATCTGGTTGGTAATTTATATGCTGCTCACTCAAAGGCATCCCTCAAACCTGAAGTCTGTAGTTGTTTCTAGTCTCAGAGGTGCCAACATACATCAAGGAGGAATGTAGGATGAAATGAAGGGAGGCTGTGATAACCAGAAGCTTCTTCTAGACAGGAGAGGTGGTGCTCGCTATTACAGGTGGAAACTGAGGTCTCTTGGAGGCTTACTTCCTGAATCCCACCAGTTACCTTGCTTGTGTGTCATCCCAGGGACACTCTGAGCCTCTGGTGCTCGAGGGTTGTTGGGTTAAGTACAATGAATACTGGTGTTTATTAAAAAGACAAACTGTGCTTGTAGCATTGTACATATTATCCTATTTAATCCTTACAACACTTTGAGTTAGATATAATAAGCCCCTTTTTGTAGATAAGATGAGAGGTTCAGAAAGGTTAAGTTACTTGGCCAAGATTACATTATATAGAAGAACTGGAATAAAAATCTGTAACTGTGGGCCTCTGAAAGAAATAAACTAGTGAATAGCCTACTTAACGTCCTGGGGTATTTGGAGGTGGCAATAAGTGGTAGTAGTTTCCTAAATTTAATTCTTCTTGATTATACCCTGCCAGTCAATGAAATACTAGAGTGTGAGAACATATGACTCAAAATTACCTTCACTTATGTGATAAATGGGTAAGTAATGCTGTAAATTTGGTTATATGTTTGGTGAGACTGAGAAGAGTATGAGGACTTATGGGATGAACTCCACTGGCTTAGCTCTACCAGGTACTTGCCCTCACCAAAGGTTTTGATGATAAGAAGGAACCCAAGATGCTCTAGGGCTTACAAAATAGTTTCAGATGATACTGTCACTTGTCATAATGATTTGTGTTTGGCTATACCACATACCGAGGATGATCAGCAAGAAAAATGGATTGCCTAGGAATGGGACAACATACTTGGCACTGCAGGAAGAATAAAGAAAGTGGGTAGGACCAATATTTTTCATAGAAATCAGAAATGATTCCTCATGAGATTAATGAACCAAATATTTTGCTTCCATTGGATCCAAAGGGACTTTCTGTAGTGTAGTTCGATACCAATCTAATATGGAGAATAGTCTAGGTAGGGCACTAGGTAGGGCAATGAATGTCTCTTACTTTGTTGTATTATCAACTTTCACTTTTTGTAAGTCTATTCCTCTCCAGTACTATCATGTGTACTGTAGCAGCAGGATCAATCTTGTAAACATATGACCTCAATAGACTGGTTTGTGGTAGGCAATTTGCCAGATATATTGAGTCCTTATCCAGGAGGTTTAGAATTAGGGGTCATAAATGTCATACTCATGCCAGGGGTCCAAACTGTTAGCAATAGTTGTTTGACCACATGTCCTGGCATTTGGACTAGAAAGATAAGGAAGCAATGACAGGGAGATAGAAAAATGAAACAGAACCATAGGGAACAATAGAGAAGAAAGTTGCTCATTCTAGTTTTTCCTGAGGTCCTGTGCCATTGTTATTTTTGGGGTTAGTGAGATATCTCACATCTTTATAAAGTTCCGTTTTTATCTTAAACTGGTTGGATCTAGGTTTCTGTCACTTCCAACCACAAGAATTCTAACTAATATAACTAGTCTCAAACTAGATTTAAAATGAATGGAACCAAGAAAAAAGTGAGGCAGCTCCTATATTTGATATGCAAACCAGATTATCTGTATGGGAAATAGGAAAAACTAAGTGGTTTTCTAAATTCAGAGCCACTGTAGTCAACTATATATTAATAAAGGTGACTCCTATTTCTTGAGGAAAATATGACATTTAACTAACAGTACCAAAGGCAAGCTCTCACCTTTTGGAAAGGTCTTTTTACTCTTTAATATGATTGTTAAAATAGCAATGGATTTTTTTTTCATGGCAGGCACTATGGAAAGATAATAGGAATAACTGGACCGCAGTGAAAGTTTCATTTCAGAAATATTTTCAAACTACTCATATAAAAGAACAGCCAAACAAAACAAAATCCCTCTCATTTCAGCTTATTTTATAAGAAATTGTGCATTTAAGACAGCTGAAAGTGAAAATAAAAGAAATAAAAATAATTTAATAGAAAATCTATACATTAAAGTTTAATTATGTTGTAGAGAATCTATATTGAAGTATTTGGTAATATCTGTCTCTAACAATCTAGAATTTCTGAAAATATTATAAAAATATACATGCTCTACTATTTGTACATGATACAGTTATTGTAATATCTAAAAAAAGAAAATGTTGACTAGTGACTTTTAGAAATACGTTCAGAGCACAAATTATTAACAATTCTTATTTCCATCCTATCTAAAAAATAATAAATATAATCTTTTATCCCATGTCACAATATTCTGAGAAGCATGTCTTCCTGAACAGTCTCTTTTATGTGTACACATAGAATATTCTAGTTATTTTAGTATATTTTTGTACAAACTGTTTAAATACAAAATACAAAACAAAATAAAACTGAAAATTTTATTTTTTAATAATTTACTTTTATGAATTTAACATGTCTTATCATAAAGTGTATATCAATCTGAAATTAAAATCACATGAAATGTATCATACTGGCTTACTTCATAATTTGGTGTTAATTCATACTAATATCTTTTCATGTGTTTGAAAGTATGGTAAATGTGTCACAAATGGAATGGAGAGCAATGACAAACTGGGAAAGTATTTGAGCATGTAGAACAAAAAATTTCATATTCTCTTTAAAGCATGTCTACATGGGGACGCCTGGGTGGTTCAGCGGTTGAGCATCTGACTTTGGCTCAGGGCATGATCCTAGAGACCCGGGATGGAGTCCCACATGAGGCTCTCTGCAAGGAGCCTGCTTCTCCCTCTGCCTATGTCTCTGCTTTTCGCTCTCTCTGTGTCTCTCCATGAATAAATGGGTAAAATCTTTAAAAAAAATAAAATAAAACATGTATACATGGATTTTAATGTCTTTATAAAAATATGTGTGTATTATACAAATATATAGAATATGTATGTTTATATATACATGTATGTGTAAATAAAATTGTATGTAATATATTAATTAACTCCTTGGTGGAAAGTTAGCTCAACTTTTTGCTGCTATAAATATAATTCTACAATTAACATTCTTGTATATAAATTCTGGAAAACATCTACAGTCATTCTTTTTTTTTAATATTTATGTATTTATTCATTCAGAGAGAGCGAAGAGAGAGGCAGAGACAGGCAGAGGGAGAAGCATGCTCCACGCAGGAAGCCCAATGCGGGACTCGATCCTGGGTCTCCAGTATCATACCCCGGGCTGCAGGCGGCACTAAACCGCTGCACCACGGGGGCTGCCCCTACAGTCATTCTTAAGAAAAATTCTTATTAGAGAGTTTAGTGCATCAAGAGAAAGGAACATTTTTAAGGCTCTTGATATGTCTTGCCACATGCGATTCAGATAATTTTATTTTTGGTGTAAAGAGATGTTTTTATTAAAGCACAGGGACAGGACCAGTGGCAGAAATTGCTGCACTGAGAAGGAATGACTGATTATATACTTTTAGGTTGGGAGAGGGTGGTAGAGATAATGGAAGTTTTTAGAGGATTTGCATCTGTTAAAGAAGACTTACAGGATCCTGGAGGTCTGGCTATTGCCAAGCTAACATTACTTTAAGTCTCTAGCAAAAATATCAACATTAAGGCAGCCTGGAGTTCCTTGAGGCATGTCTCCTACATGCCTCAGGTATTTATCAATGGCTGCAAGTTGCAAGGAAATTTAACCTTATCTATATTTCTCTTGCCTTTGTTCTCTTCATCATTCTCCCCCTACCCCGCAAACAATTTAGACCCTTAAATCTTTAAGGTTGCTGAGAGTGGAAGGTCTTATCTTATATAACTTCTTCCTGTTAAGTTATCTTATATAACTTCCTTCCTTCTTCCTAAGAGGAGTATAGAGATGTCTCTACCTATGGATCAACACTGGTTCAGCTGGGGAATTCCAGAATTTCAGATACTTTTTAAAAATAGATGTTAACATACATAATATACATTGTCTTTGTACTAAGTATACATAAAATGATATGTAGTTATTACCTCCTGGTCATTGGGCCTCTTCCAGTTTTATCTGTCCCCTATTCTGCCCTGAAATAAGCAATGTCAATAGCTTTCTTTCACTCATGCAAACATATACTTGTAGAAGTCTGTTTTGTTTTGTTGTTTTTCACCACCAAAGAGAACCAAATTAATTGGCAGATTACTTCTTCTATTTGTAAAATATTGTCATCATCCTATAAGTCAACAGATTTTTTAAAATAATTTTGAAATTCTTATGGCACCTCCATATGTTTATAATTTTGTATAAATATGATTATATCTTACATGTCATTACTTTTTTAAATAAAATTTTGTATTTATTTGAGAGAGAGAGGGTGAGTATGAGAAAGTGCATAAGTAAGGGGAGAGGGAGAGGGAGAAGCAGACTCCCCGCTGAGCAAGGACCCCCCCCCCATCTTCACCCCCACCCCTGAGAGAGGGCTCAATCCTAAGACCCCTAGATCATGACTGGAGCCGAAGGCAGACACTTAACCGAGAGATCTACTTTTTAAAGAGCAATTATTTTTTTAACATTTCCAGCCTTGTTCTTTTCATTCAGTTTCCCACTATTTCCACACTCACACCAGGAACAGATATCCTAGTATACCGCCAACTACATATATACACAAATGCTTTCACAATACACACACTTCTACATATATAAACATATATAAATATATATGAATCTGTAAATACACATATGAACTTGTATACAGTTATGCATACCCCATGCATAAGTATACTTGTAACAATCTATTTGTCTAATTTATAGAGATTTGTCTTTTTTATTTTTACAGAATAATTAATATGCTATATCGCTGATGGCATCTTGTTTTTCTCACTAAGTATACCTAGAAATTTGAAATTCTCCAAGTCAAATGTGATGGTGCTAACTCACTCTATTTAATGGACACATAACGGTTCACCATGTTAATGTACCATAATGTATTCACACTTAATTATTGATGGATCATATACATTTTAATCTTCACCAATTTGGTAATGAAATGATGATGATTGTTCTAACAGGCTAATTGAATGAATAATTATGTTGACCACTTTTTCATGTACCTGTTGGCCATTTTTTTAAAAATGACTTCAGGTCCTCTTCTTATTTTTAATTGGATTATTTGGGGCCTTTTTTTACTTTTTTGTTGTTGTTATTGAGTTGAGTTATATGTATATTTTAGATATTAACCCCTTATCAGATATATGATTTACAATGTTTTTCCCATTTCATAGATTGTTTTCTCATTTTGTTGATTGTTTCTTTGATGTGCAGAAGCTTTGTAGTTTGATGTAATCTCATTTGTTTTTTATTTTGTTGCTTATGCTATAGGTCCAAAAAAATCATTGCCAAAGCTCATGTCAAGAAGTTTTTCTCCTATGTTTTCTTCCAGTACTTTTATAGTTTCTAGTCTTACATTTAAGTCTTTAATCCATATTGAGTTAATTTTTGTGAGTAGCAGAAAATAGGGGTCTAGTTTTATTCTTTTCATGTTAACATTCATTTTTCCCAGTACCATTAATTGAAGAGACTTCTCTCCATCAAGTTTTCTTGGCTCTCCTGTCAAATATTAGTTGACCATATATGCATGGGTTTGTTTCTGAGCTCTTAATTCTGTTCCATTGGTCTATGTGTCTGTTTTTATGCCAGCCTACTGTTTTGATTACTATAGCTTTATAATATAGCTCGAAATCAGAAGTGTGATGCCTCCTCCCACTTTGTCCGTTATTCTCAGGATTTCTTTGGCTATTGTGGGAGTTCTGTGGTTCCATACAAATTTTAGGACTATTTTTCTATTAAAAAATACCATTGAAATCTTAAATGAGATTGCATTCAATCTATAGATGGTTTTGGCTGGAATAGATATTTCTGTGTTTTTCACTGAAAATTTGTTCCTCTTGACTGATGTTTGCTTTGCTATGGGAGCATTACCCTTTCTATTGATGATTAAATGTTTTCTTTACACAAAAGTATAACCCTTTGTTTGCTGTATATGTAGCAAAACTTTCCCACAATTTGCTATTTTGTCTTTTATTTTACATTATGGAGATTGCATTTTTAAAGGAGAAATTTTAATTGTTATGTAGTTAAAAATATCAGAGTTTCCATAAGCACAAGTTTATCCAGTAGTCACTCAAAAATTTATATTTATCTAGGATCAATTGCCTAGATTTGTCTGCTGTGTTTGAGAAAGTCTTAGGAGATAAAAACACCAATTATGTAATGTTTATTTTACATAACAATAAACTCTTTATGGTTGCTATTGTGGGTCAAAACATGTATGTTAAACCAAATTTACATGTATTTGATTTGTAGTCAGAATTTTGTCAGTGCTCCATTTTCATATTTATGAATCGTGGTACATAGGATACTGTGAAATCCATACAACATTATTTATAGATTAATCTTTTCCACTACTTGTAAACTTTTGAATATGTAACTGTTGCAGTCAAAATATTTTAGGAGTTTAGAGGTTATGATTCAAAGAAACTGAGTAGAGATTTACGAGCACAAAGAACATATTTTATTATTTGATTTGTGTTCATATATGTCTTTTCTTGAGAGGTAGTAATAGGAAAAATAATATGAATAAGTATTATAACAGAAATGAATAGTATGAAAATTAAAACTAATATGCAAATGAAAATTACTACTAAACATTTTAAGAGTCACTGTTTCTGTAATAAAAAATTTAGTGAACTTTGAAGGAAAAAATTCACAAACATGGTTTTTAAGTTTTTCTTCTGAGTCGAATACCATTGGAAATTTGAAGAATATATTTCTGACCATTTTATTCATCTGAAGCACTCTTGAAATAATGTTTTATTTATATAATATTGTATCTTTTAGGTTTTTAATTTGTTACTAGCATTTTACACTTAGTGCTTTACAGCTATTACTACCAATGTCTAAAGTGACATTTAAAATAACCCTGAAAGGTTACAAGGCATTTGAGATTTGGCTCTATCTATCCAACAATCTATTCATCCATCCCCATCCATCCACAAGAGTCTTCCTTGACCTTCCAATAAAGTTACATCCTGATCAACTTATCATAAGTTGAAAATATCACATGTTAAAATGCATTGAATATATCTAATCTGCTGAACATCATAGCTTAGCCGGGCTTATCTTAAGTGACATTAGCCTATAGTTGGGCAAAATTATCTAGCAAAAAGCCTAGTCTCTAATATATGTATCTCATGGAATTCATTGAACTGTACTGAAAATGAAAAACAGAAGGGTTGTGTATTTGTGATCATGTGGCTGACTGGGAGCTGCAGCTCACTGACGCTGCCCAGCATCACCAGAGAGCTACATTGCATATAACTAGCCTGGGAAAAGATCAAAATTCAAAATTCAAGGCACAGTTTCTACTGACTGCATGTTGCTTTCACACCATGGTAAAGTCAAAATATCATAAATTGAACCATCATAGGTCAGGAACCATCTGTATATGCATATCATTCTTACTAAATGCAGGAAAATAGCTAGTTTTATCATTATAAAGCTTAGAACTGCAGTTGAAACACATTGTTTAATGACTAATCAATACAGTGGTCTTTTCCTTATAGAGTTCACATTTAAATTATTGACAAAATTTCCACATGAAGAATATTTATTTCCAAACTATACCATACTTTTCAAGGAATAGTTACATAACTAAAGTATGCTACATAATTATCACTAATATTACTAAAAATATTTAGCACTTATTGATGCTACTTCTCTGCCAGTCCCATTAATTCTCCCAACAGCCATTACGTGGCAATTATGCATATATTATCCATCTTAAAAACAAGGCACCTCATGTTTTGAGACATTGTCACCTATCTCAGTAAGGGAAAAGCTAAGGTCCTTCTAACATAAAACTTTTTCTTATTCATAAGCTTTACTGACCTTATCAATATATAATTTTTTTAAAGTTGGTATAAAATAATTAAGAAAAAATATATAAAACTTGAAATTATAGGCAGATAATGTCAGTGCAAATATCTGTATTAAATGCCTTTTTAAAAGTAGCCATTACACCCACTTGGGTAAGACTGACAAGTAATTTATTTCTTCTCAGTCTGTGCCAACCCTCAAAAATGTTGATTCCATCAAAGAAACCTTAGGAAATCTCCATAAAGTCACAGTTCAACATAAAGGCAATTTAAAAAGCAAAACAAACCGCTTCCCTAAACAATTTCTTCCCTCATGTATGACAGAGATAAAGATATGTATATATTGTAGATGTACAATCTGTGGGCAAAGGTATATGTAATAGTCTCATAATTAAACAACGACTTTAGAACCAAACTTTTATTACATAAATATGTAAATTTACCATTACTTGACTTTTTAGTACTGAAGTTCTCAACTTTTTAATCGATAAAGCTGATAGCTATAGCTTTATTTTCCTAAGAACCCTATCCACATACATTGTATGCCTTGTCTGTGTTTTTATATTAATGTTAAATGACACTAGGTTTGATCAAGTTTTTTTTAAAGAATCTTGCAGTTTTTCTTGATGCAATTCAGAAAAGTCCATAAAACTTTTTCAAAAACACTCATATTTCTGTGCCCTAGTACAGATTCGTTTTCCAATTTAAAATAGTAAAGTTAATACAGAATATTGATCACTTTCAGATAAATATATATACCTCATATTTTAATGGTATTTCTTAAGCATTATATGTTTTCTATTTATAAGTTCTCATGACACAATATATATTATACATATATTATTACATATAACAGATAACAATATAGCCACTTTTTTTTTTTTTTTTTTTTTTTTTTTTACTATTAGTTGAAGGAACTGAGACTCCTCAAGGTTAAATGATTTTCCCAAGATCACATATGTTATAAATGGTTAACCCTGGGATGGAATGCTTGTCTTAAAAAAAAGTATATGATTATTTATTTTTCACAAATAGATGTTAATTATATCGAATCTAATGTATCATTAAAATAAAAGCAGTCATTCAAACACTCTAGCTGGAAAAAAAATCATCTTTTTTAACTTGCCTTTTTTGTTTAATGTGCACTATAAATGTTCTATAAAGTCATTTTAACTATTGTCAATATTTTATGTTCAATGATGTATTTTAATCAATACATGTATTTTAGTCCATATTTTTTACTAATAACACTAAGATAAATATTTTTTAACATAATGTTTTGATTCTTAAATTTCTAAAAGTGTAATTTTAAAGCTAAAATACTATATTAAAAACCTATGTTAAAATTGTGAAACAAAAGTGAAATGAGTTTACTTTTTTCCCAAAGTTTAATTGAGTTTCTAAAATTTTATCATTTTCCTAAGATTTTGAGTATTGATTTTGATTTGAAGTGTTGATTTCCTATGATATTAAATATTAAGGGGATTATTTAATCTTTCGAAGAAAGATTTTTTTGAATGTTTTTTCTAGTCCATTGCTTTATTTTTTCATAAACATAACTGTAATACAATTTTTGCATTTCTTTATATTTTAATACATGCTAGGATAAAATAGCTTTTTTTCAGTCTTTAATTTATTTTTCATAAAATACTGGACACATTTTTTTTCAAGTTCACGAAAAAAATTCTGTTGAAATTTGGATTAGAATTTCCAATTTAGGAAGTCTACAATCCTGCCTATTTATTTATTTATTTATTGATGAACATAGACGTTTCTTTTTAATTTAAGTTAAATTAGCCAACACTTAGTACATCATTAGTTTCATATGTTGAATTCAATAATTCATCAGTTGCATATAATACCCAGTGCTCATAATCCGGCTTCTTTAGCAGAACTTTGTATTTCCATTCCTACTATGTTATGTCCTTTAGTTAATTTAATGCTATTTCTCTACATATTTCCATAGATTTCTTATTAAATTTATTTTGAGAAATTTGGTATCTTTATATATTTGTGGTCAATGGGAATTATTTATGTATTACATTTTATATTTGACAGTGACTGATATATAAGAAAATAATTGTTTTTCAAATATTAGTTTTATTATCATCATAATGAAATCTAATTCTTTTTAAGTTTTTTCTCTTTTTTTTAGATAGACAAAGAAATTATTTGCTAATGATGATAATTTGTCCCTCTCCAATATTTGTGTCTTTGGTTTTTGCCTTTACGTTCATTTTGAGTTGCTTTGATAGCTTTTTGTAAAGTAATGAAAGCATTATTTTTTCTTAGTCCTGGTTATTATGGATTCAATATAATGCTGATTTATATTGCTTTTTAAATAATATTTAATTTTTAAAAAAACTCTACAGTGGATCTTGAATTTAGCCTATACATTTTAGACCTTTTTTTGAGATGATCTGACAGTTTATTCTCTAACCTATTGAGGAATGAATAATCTTTGAATTACTGGAATTTTTTTTTTATTCAATGTGGATTGCATTTTAATATGATTAAATTTATATACTATTGGTTTATTAAGAACTTTGACTCTAATATTAAAAAATAAACATTGCATATCATTTGTTTAGTTATTTTTATAAGGCTTTGATATTAGATGTATAAAATCTTCATAAGGAAGCTTTCCTTCATAATTTTTTTTAAGATTTATTTATTTATTTGAGAGAGTAAGAAAGCACGTGCATGAGCATGGAAAGGGGCAGAGTGAGAGAGAAAATCTTCAAGCAGACTCTCTTCTGAGTGCAAAGGTCTGGGTGAACTGTATCTCACCACTGAGAAATCATAACTTGGAATAAAAGCAAGAGTTGACCACTTAACCCCTTAGTTGGCTGAGCCACTCAGGTGTCCCTCCTTCATAGATTTAGAAGAATTATAATGTTTTCCAATATATTTCTGAGATATGGTTCACAGCTTTCTTAGTTTCTTCCATCCTTATTGGCTTATTCAGGTTTTCTTGAGTCGATTTTGATGATTCATAGTTTCTAAAAAAATTATCCACTTCAAACAGGTTTACAAATTTATTAGCATAATTTGCCTGTCTAAATTGGAGAAAATTTGTGTCATTATATTTTATAAATCAATACATATTTATACAAATTTATACATATTTACATATGTATGTATGTATGTATGTATGTATGTATCTATCTATCTATCTATCTATCTATCTATCTATCTATCTATATGTTGTAGTTGTTTCCTCTCAGCCACTATTTATGGTGAAAGAGAACTGCAAGACTTCTCTGAAGGTCTGGATGTATTTGTCATCTTCAGTTACTATTCAACAAAATAGGTCTACTATTTACTTCTTCCATAATATACTTATAACTGCTCTCAGCACTTCTGGTTTTAGACTACGTAATCTTAGATTTTGATATAAGCAACAGTAATATTAATTCAGCAATAAAACAAGATAGGGTAGGGTAGTTACTGGCTCAAATATGCTTTAATTTGGAGTTTTAAATTGTGATTAATTTCATCTTTCCATTAAGAAAGCTGAAAAAAAAAAAGGGAGAAATTACCTACTTTTCAAATACCTCTTTCCTAAACTTTAAAACTGCAGCCAGTTCTTGCTACCTAAATATATCCAGTCACATTTCAATATTCTTTTCTCACATGAAGTTGCAAACAGATTTGTGTTAAGAACCTTAGGTGAACACATTGTTACATAATTGGAAAAACCCATACTTATAAACATCCTTGCTCTTGTTAGATAGTTGAGTCCATTTTTCTACTTCATTCTCTTCTTCAGATACACAAATTCAATATTTGTTGGATTTAATTGTATACTCTCCTTTGTGACTGATTTTTCCAATTTATATCTGCCTGTGCTTTTCTCAAGATTGTTCTCCACATCATAGGTTCAGTTTTCAGCATTGATTCTTCATTTGATTGTTTCTAATAAATTTTAAATTTTATGATGACGTGATTTCTTTCCTTAAAAGTATTTTCTTAGGTCCTTCAACTTAGTTTTTATTCAGTCTGTTTTCTTTTATTTTTAAAAAATATTTTCATTTCTTAAAGAGTGCCCAATGCTTATCATCTGAAATTTTATATTATTGGATAATATATTCTTCATCTCTCTATATCACACCGTATTTATTTTCTTCTTTATGGTGCAGATTTTATTTCAAAAGTAGCTTATAGGTGCTTTTTATTTGTTATTTATTTATCCTTAAATGGACAACTGAATGAAGAAGTGCAATTATCTGAAAAGTAAATCATATGAATTTAAATTTCTTTGCACTCTTGTATTTTTTAATCCTTAAAAAATCAACCTAGAGTATTGTACAGAACTGGGCAGCATAGGTGTGTGGAAGAGACACCCTCTGCTTTGTGCCGTTATTTAATATTTTCAGTAACATCTCTATTTAGTTCCTAGTTTCATTTACATGTATCTTGCTTTGAAATAACATCATCAATGTAGGGAATAAACCTGTTAGTCTCCACTTTCTCATCCACGATTCATTATCTTCTGATTTTTATCTCCACCATGCCTTGTCTCTCATACCAGTGATAGCCATGATCCTTTAGCCAAGTCTAATGAACAATTCTCACCTCTTATTTTCATTAAGCATACAACATTTGACCAGTGTTTTCTTCTTGAGACTCTCTCATCACTTATCTTCATTTCTCTTGCTTCTTATCCTATATTAGTAATGAGTCTCCTTTCTTGGCCACTACATAATGGAGCACCTTGGAGTTGGTCCATATATTATTTTTCTTTTTTCTAGCTTTACCTACTTCCTAGATGATATCCTCCAAGCCTTTAGTTTTAAATATACATTATAAGCTATAGACCTCAAATTTATATTTTAAGTTTTGACATCTTTAAGTTCCAGACTTCAATACCCAAACCACCTACTTGTTATCTTTTCATAAACTTCTCAAACTTAAATTGTCTAAAAGAAAGTCTTGTATTTTGTTACTTATTTCATTTATCTTCCTCCTTCAGACTCCCTATCTAAGAAGTTTTATTGTTTCTTAAGAAACAATTATCTACTCAATTTTTCAAACTAGAAGTTGAGGATTCTCATCTGTGTTATTTCTCAAATCTACCCTCGGCAGCCAGAATGATTTGTTAAGATCATAGATCATGACACTGACTTTTCTGCTAAATTGTTTCAATACTTTCAATTTCTATTACAACAATATTGAAACCACTTATCACAGATTTATTTAGTTCATGGGTCCTCATTTGTTCTTCTGCCTCCCTTTCCAAATTCATCTTGACCCTTTCTTCGCTCAGTCAATATTCTTTGACCACACTGTTCTGATTTTTTTTCTTTTATCATTTTGAGCCCCTTTTCTTCATTGGACTTTACTGTGGCTTTTACAACTGCTAGGGTGCTGTTGTCTCATTTCTTTCGAAGAAAAGTTTATTATGACCCATTACTTTTCAGCTTAAATGTTATGTTTTCAGAGAAGTCTTTATAACCACTGCATCTAAGACAGATCCCCTATCTTCTATAATTATCTAATGGCATTTGTTACAATCTGTAATTGTCTTTATTATTTATTTTCAGTGTTCCTGAGGACAGGGTCCTCATCTATCTGATTCACAGTATTATGCCACTTCCTGTCATGGTGTCTGCAAGTCTAGACAAAGGCTTCAGAGGCTCTAAGCATTGATAAGAGCATGGAACTCTCCTCCACCAAATATTATTTAAAACATATGAAACTATAAAATAAGTTTGAAGTATAATAAAAATCTGATCTTTATCATGATGACTATTTTGAATAAATAATATGGTAAACATTAGAATTTTTCTCATAGTTTTGGTGATCCTACTTTGATGGCACCTTAAAGATATACTTGGTTGTCTTATGGATGTTCTAATATCACTTAATAAATAGTGCTTTATTAATAAATGAAGGAATGAATGAATGGGCATTATAAATTTACTTGCAACATAAAGATTTCTAATTTTCCTGATCTCTTAAGAAAAGAAAGCTGTTCAGTCCTTATACTCAGTCCTTAGAATCCTTTTCAATGTGTGGAATTCTCAAAACATCTTAGTAGGTGTATTTCTGACTCATGTAGAGGGGGAAAAAGTGCTTATGATCAACTGAAATTTGGAAACATGACAACTTTGCTACCAGTCAAGGATGGTATGGAAGATGGAGGAACTCATAGAGGAAAAAAGTTCATATTGAAGGAAGATGAAGCCTTTGCTTTTACTATTATAACTGTTACTTTTTTGGAAATTATAAGGGAAGTATTTGAAGAAGGGGGCTATTAATAAGAGGAGAGACTGATCCTGCATTTAAGGCTAGGAAAGCTAAGATTTCCATTACTTTAGGACATTGCTGATTATTACTTTTATAGAAGCTTTCTACCTTTATTTTGATAAAATATATCAAATAACTCTTTATAAAGGGTTGATTATCCAAAGTTTGCTACCTACCTGCTACTTAGTCAATTCCAAAAATTGGATAACAGGTAGTGTTTTAGATAATACGTCACCACTGATTTTCAAGGGGAGTTCAATATCTTTTATCTCGAGGAAAATTTTATTTTTTAACAGATTTTATTTATTTACTTGACAGAGAGAGAGAGGGCACAGAAACAGAGACAATCGCAGAGGGAGGAGTAGCAGGCTCCCTGCTCAGCAAAGGCTCGATCCCAGGACCCCGATCGTGACCCAAACCAAAAGCAGATACTTAACCGACTGAGCTACCCCTCAAGAAAGATTTTAGTTTCAAAATTCTTCTTATCCTTAACATTATCCCTGGCCTCTCACCATCTGTCCAGAACATAAGTGTAGATATGCATTTTGATTTTGCTTCCCTTTAGTATTCCAGTTCTGAAGGCAAGTGATGATTCTAGGAAGTATTGCCATTTTTGAGATTTATTACCTGGGGAAGTGTTTTTGACAGATTAATTGGAATGTTGCAGAGCAACATACCTATATTGATATTTTATTGGAAGTGCACCATGGGAGGTACCTTTAGTAGAACTGATAAACAGGAGAAATAGGTAAAGGAGTATGTGCATGGAGACATTGTAGCATGCCTTATACCTTCTCATTTTATACACCTGTTACGGATTTGATGCAAAGGAAGACCCTTCTTATTACATTCAAGAACTTCAAACTCATCTTTGACATAGAAGATAAGTAAGTAAAGCACTTCAGTCACAAAAGAGATTTCTAATGATCTTTCAACATTGGATAGCATAACATGGATTGAAGGAAAGTAGTAAGGTGAAATAAGCCCCAGAATGAAGAAATGTAAATACTGTATACAAGTTAATCACATCTGAAATAGGATTTAGATACATTTTATTGTTCACTTTGGTGAATTTCTGTGAGTGGCTAGATGAGAAACAATCTTGTAAATCAGTCCCTGTGTCACTAGTTTTCCTTCAGCACTTACTCATGACTGAGATTCAAGACTGAAACAGAGGTAATGGTTTCTTTCTACAGCATCAAGGCAGGTGTTCCTTGCCTTATTAAACCTAATACCCTAACACCAATGTTTAAATTTACAATACAAATAAACACAGGAGTGATTATTTGCATTACAAAACAATATGTGATTTTTAACAAGATTCTTTTATATAACAAACCCTTCTCCCAAGTTCACCAAAAAAAAAAAAATGGAAATAAATTTATAAAATGTTAATTATTCATCCCTTCATGATCATAGCTATTATGTGTTCTATGAAGTAAACTTGCTTTTGGAAATGAATACTTTTCAATACCTGGCACTTTTCCTAAAGATAAATAGCAATTAGTTATAACAAGTCACTTGACTGTAGTTCAGAAACCCGTCATGTTTGTGTGGAATAAAGGCTTAAAAACCATCCACAGCTTTCCTAGAGGCAAGCAGAATTTCTTCTTTACTGAAGTAACATGATCAGGTATTCTACGTTTTGTATGCCTTTACACATTACCAGAGTCTGCACTAGCTTTATGCAGCTAAGAGTAGAGGTGACAGGTAGGCCAGACTATAATGAATTACAGTAATCCTGGCAAGAAATAATGGAAGCACATCTGAAGGTTTTTCTGTCCCTTGGAGACTCAGTGAGATATATCCTAGAAAGGCTCCTAGGATGATAATAAGATGACTTTGCAACCTGATTAATATGGACATCAAAAACAAAGCTCAGAATCTAAAATCAGTTCAGTGTTATGAGCCCTGAGACATTGAGGAGGATATACTAGATGTCAGAGGGAAGAACTAAAGAGAAATATAAAGATTGATGTTGAGGAGACCCTATGAGTAATAATTTAGTCTTGTCTACATTTAGCTTTAAAAAGTTGGATGACATCCAAGCCTGAATGTCACAGAGACCATTATGTGCCATGCAGAAAGCCATCATAAGGCCCATGGGGATGTGAAACAGACCGAAGTGTCATCTGTGCTTATTTGACACAGAAATGTATTGGTTCTAAAGTCAACATTCATAATAAATAGGCAGATATAAACACGAAACTATATACTTATATTTCATATATAAATAAGCAAAGCAACATATTTAAAATTACTATTCTTTTTGTTTTATATAAATACAAATATATGCTGCCATTTAAAGCACTTAGTCCTACCCTCAAAAAGCTTATATTTCAAAACAGGTACAGTGTGAATGGTTGCCAATTAAAAGTTACTATTAAATTGCCTTATTTTTTTGACCGTTGTTTTTCAGAGCATCCCATGAACTTTTAGCTATTTTTCTAAACGGTGCAGGGGTTAAAAAAGGTAATTGTTTATAGAATAATGGAGGCTGCAATATTGAGGATTATAGACCTCTTATCAATGGGCCACACAGTTCTGACACTTTAGATAACCATTTATTCCCAACGAGAAAACATTCTTATATATAAACTACAGGGCATTAAGAATTATTCAGTAATGTAGTTTTGTGTTTCATAACAACAGTAAGGAATTAAATCCAGAAAAATTCTCAGAATAGAAAACTGAACTTGTGATGATGGGTTGTTTTTGCCACAGAGAGTTTTCTGTTAGAGTTGAGTCAGAGCTGTATCCACCATACTGAAGCATGTAGAGGAATGCCAGGTTTGATCAGTCCTCTTGACTGTTGGCTACTAACTAATTGGTTTGTACTAGATGGACATGATCTCAGTATGGTGACCTGAATCATTTAATTAATGCTGAACAATTCCTTTTTAAAAGTTTTTTCTTGGAAGCTCTATTTCAACTGATTTTAACCAGCCTTCCTCACAGGCTCTAAAAATATTCTGAGATAGCAGTGAACTTTGTTTATCTTCAATATAGGCCATATTCAATATAGGAGGATATTTCCTGATCCATTGTTTTCAAATTTTTCTTATGAGCCTCCCAATTCAAGGTTATCTTGAGTTCTACCAAGTAGCAAAAATAATGCTATTTCTTTATCTTACCCCAGTATTATGTATATATAAATTTCCATCAGATAACACATTTAACTTTTGGACAGTGATAATGATTAGTTAGAATTTTCCTCCTTTTTACAGTCCAAAGTTTTATCAAAACTTTGAGAACTCTTAAATAGCATAATGTTGTACATTATTTTAATGCCTCTCCAAGAATCTTCATATAATTTTAGATACTTTCTGCAAGTTTATATTTTATATTTGTAAGATCTTATTCAACTTGATTCACAGTCATGTGATTTATAAATATTAAAAAGCATAGGGTTCCACTAATTTCATTTATGTTTTAAATAGAAGTTTCATTCTATTTACATATTTTATGAAAATGTTTATGTGTAGTAGTTTAACTTAAGTAAGTGGGCAGTAAGTTGGCCAATATACCTACCTGTTTAGAAAAATGATAGTCATTTATGGTTCACAGTACATTTATATGCAAGATATAATCATAGACAGGGTCACCGAACCTGTTCGTTTCACTATAATTGAATTTCCAATTCATTGAGGGAGGACTGATTTAATGTCTAAATAAATACTCGAACTTTAGGTAGCAAACCTCTTATTGTGACAGCAAGTAGTCTCTTGGTCTATTCAGAATGTGTCAAAATTTATATGCAATTGCTTACACTAAGAAGAAAAAGAAATAGAAAAATATGTCCAAGGAGAATGGAACATATACTGTATTACTTTAGTCATATGTGCTATGTTACGAATCCAAGACAAACAAAAATTATAACTACTATGCTTTGCATCTATACCATATTTTTTAACTGCATATTTTCAATTTCTGTAATTATCCTGTCATTTTTTAACAATTGTGCCAATTTTAAAAATCCATTAAGAAATATTATATGCTTCCTATTAGGTCCAAAAAAAGCCATTTTTTAATACTGAAGTAAATTATTTTTTCTGAGAAAGCTGTGTATTATATTTTACTTACTTGTTAATTATATTAATAAGGTTAATCATGGTTCATACCATTGTAGCCAAGTGTGAGTTTTTAAGGACAATTATGGGAACATCATTTCATGTATTTTCCCAGTACTTTTTAATATCTTCCAAACAAAGTCAATTCAGCAATAAAATTGTTTCAAATGGCTGTTCTCACAATTTACATGTAATGATAGCAAACTATTTCTACATAACATTTACAAAGGTTTAAACACACACACACACACAATTTATCTAACAGTTTATTGTTGCAATTTAAAAAGTTTGGTTACAAGTCAAAATAGGGTATGCGGAATATCTGAAATAGAAGTGCATGCTCTAATTGGTTTAAATAGCAAGTGGTTCTTTTTTTTTTTTTTACTTTTTTTTTTTTATTTATTTATTCATGAGAGACACAGGCAGACTGAGAGAGAGTGAGAGAGAGAGAGAGAGAGAGAAAAGAGAGGCAGAGACACAGGCAGAGGGAGAAGAAGGCTCCATGCAGGGAGCCCCGTTGTGGGACTTGATCCCAGGTCTCCAGGATCAGGCCCTGGGCTGAAGGCGGCGCTAAATCGCTGAGCCGCGCGGGTTGCTCTTATTTATTTATTTATTTATTTATTTATTTATTTATTTATTTATTTATTTATTCTTAATCTTTATCCATCATTTATCTATTTTGAAGAACTTTTTGTTTAAAATCATCTGTATTTCTTTTGAAAAATAATACTTTGGGCTAAAAATTTGAAATGATCTCATATATATTATATCACATTATGATATATTTTATTTAAAATAGTTATATACCTCCCTCTCCATTAACAAAATCCTTTCTTTTGTTCTAAGAATTAGCAAATTATTGTACTTACAGGATTAAATTTATTTTGTAAAGTACAAGATAATGTTATATGCATTATTTTTAATCACATTTTTCAAAGTCATATCTCAATTAGGCCATTGCCACCCCCCTGATTAATTACATAAAAATTTGATCTTTTTTCTTAAGTGATTTTATTAACAATGGCTTTTTTTTCTGTATGAAGTATCCTCTGATTAAAAAGGATTTCTGCTCTTTTTACAGTTAAGAAGCATCCATTTAAAATAGGGAAAAAAAGAAAGAGAAGTAACATATATTCATCTCCAACTGTGGAAGAAGATATTTACTTTTCTTACTTAATCTTCACAATAGTCATCTGTGTTAGGCATTATTATCATCTTACATCTCTGGAAAATGAAATTCTGAAATATTAAATAATATAGCTGATATCACACAATTAGCCAGTGTAAAAGCTGGAATATAAACCTGGTCCCTCAGATTCCTGTCTTTTACCAACTTTCAGAAGCTTTGGGAAGCATCTATAGGAGAACCTATCTTGTTCCCAGGAGTTAGAAACATGGAGATGCTATTATTATGATTCATAGCCCAGTAAAAGTTAGGAAATATGACAATATTAGAAATATTGTTCTTGATCAATATCCAAAGAATAAAGAGAACAGAGAAAGATAATCCTGATGTCATTCTGTAATATATTATCTTAGTAATTTTAATAATGGAATCTAATTCATTTGCATAATTTGAAATTTTAAAACATATCCTAAAAGAAAAAGCTGATGTATTATGTTACTTTTGTGTTACTTCAAACTTTCATTTGCATTTAAACCTTTTACCTACTTTACTTGATGAAGAAGTATTCGGTGTACTAGGAACAAATAAAATCTATATTGGTGAACGGAACACCTTTAAGCTTCTTTCCTATAATGAATGTCAAGAATTATCTAGAAATGACAATTGAATTAGAATATACAAAATGGCTAAACAGTGATGGTCTTGAACTCATTCACAAATGATAGTAAAAGAAAGCAGTTGCATAGAGCTCATGTATGTGCTTTCGGTCACTCCATGAAAGCAAGAGAATGACCTAATGATGTCACTGGCTTCCTAATAAGTGAAAGGCCTGACTCTATTTTCCATGATATTTTAGATCATACAAGCTCTTGAATGAGTTGACTTTACTATCTAGATCAGGAATCAGTGATATAAGGCTATGAACTGACTATGGACAAACAGCTCTTTTATATATCAAGTTTTTCTAGAAAAGAGACACTCATTTGTGTCTGCTTCTATATGGCTCACAAAGCCATATGACTATTGCTATCTAGTCTGTTGCAGAAAGTTTACCAACCCTAGTCTAAGTTCAAGCGCTAGAAACTGGTTATTTGCCATGTTCATAGTATTCTCTCTCTCTCTCTCTCTTTACATATTTACTCCTAGTGTCATTTAATAAAATGTCATTTAATAAAATGTCATTTAATAAAATGAGGATTTAGGAATTGGTGTTATCAGCCTTCAGAACTTTTTTCTGAGACATCTATCCACCTACCTTTTGTCTCTCAATATTCCCTTTTTCTTATCTTCCACTCTTTTTTGTATAATTTCCTCTAAGTCTCCTGTATTACATTTAAGTGTTGCTTTATTTATAGTGAGCATAATGCATTGAATGATTTCACAGGATGGTGTGTGCCCTGGCATATTATCTTGTTGAACTATTCAATTAAATATGATAATGTTGAGCACATTGACACTGTTAAACACTCAGGTGAATGAGCAATTCACCGTGAAGTGCAGAAATATTTGAAATCATCTGCATGTCTACAAGCAATATTTATTTTTTTATATGAGTACTTCAGGCTTCTAGTAAATGATACATGCTAGGGGGAAAAAACTACCAAGAAATTTGAATATATAGAAGATTTAAAAGATCTCAGAGAAATCATAATCTTTGTTTCCTGACATACACATAAAGAAAGGTAAATTTGATACTAAAATTTTTGTTCCAACATTTATAAAGTGTTTCAAGTTTATAAAACATTGTATTAACTCATTTCTATGAGGCATATCACCAGAGTTCCCACCCTTTCTTAAAAATGTATCGTTCAAAGGCATTTTCCTCAAGTACAATATCTCATTAATATTGTCCTGTTAAATTTTGTATCATTTATATTGAAAACAGTTTCTCTGGAAGTTGGATAATAGTACCTTGAGCTGATGAGCATGTTTAACTGTGAAAGTAACACTTTAGAACACCTAGGGCCACAACAATAAAGGATGTCCTCAGTCAGTTGCATGTGGGTGACAAGTGAAGAAAACTACCTCTTAATATTGTGCTGAAAGTGAAAATTAAATGACAGACCTTGAATTCTTCATTTCTAAAAGTTATTTCCACTGAGAAGCTATTTTGTTCTATTGGAAAGCTCCCATTTGTGGCAGCAAAGTACTAGAATTTACTATTTTTCACTATGATTTAGGTATATATGTTCTAGTTCTGTGAAAAATGGTGTTGGTATTTTTTTAAAGGTTTTATCTGTTTATTCATGAGAGACACACAGAGAGAGGCAGAGACATAGGTAGAGGAGAAGTAGGTTCCCTGAAGGGAGCCCATTGCCAGACTCCATGCTGTGACCCCAGGATCACGCCCTAAGCAGAAGGCAGATGCTCAACCACTGAGCCACCTAGGCATCCTGGTGTTGGTATTTTGATAGGGATTGCATTGAATCTGTACATTGCTTTGGGATCAAAGCAAATATGGACATTTTTACAATATTAATTCTTCCAATCCATGAGTATGGAATATCTTTCCATTGGTTTGTGGCATCTTCAGTTTCTTTCATCAATGTTTTATAGTTCTCAGAGCACGGGTCTTCACCTCCTTGGCTGAGTTTGTCCCTAGGTATTTTATTCTTTTTGACACAATTATAAATGAAATTATTTTCTTAATTTCTCTATGACTTTGTTATTAGTGAGTAGAAATGTAACCCAATTTCTGTGTATTATTCTTGTATCCTGCAAATTTACTGAATTTATTACATCTAATAATTTTTTTGGTGAACCCTTTAAGGTTTTCTATGTATAATACCATGTCATCTGCATATAGTGACAGTTTAACTTCTTCCTTACCAATCTGGATTCCTTTTATTTCTTCTCATATGACTGCTCTGACTAGGACTTCCAGGACTATGTTGAGTAAAAATAGTAAGAGACATCCTTGTCTTGCTCCTGATCTTAGAGAAAGAGCTCTCAGTTTTTTTTTTTTTTTTACCATTAAGTGTGGTGTTATCTGTATGTTCTACTTGACCTCTATTATGTTGAGGTATATTCCCTCTAAACTCTTTGTTGAGAGCTTTTATCACCTACAGATGTTGAATTTTGTGAAATGTTTTTTAACACATCTATTGAAATGATCATAGGATAGATAAATGGGTAAATCATAGAAATGATTTCTATCCTTCATTTTGTTGATGTGGTGCATCTTACTTATTGATTTACTGATATTGAACCATCCTTTCATCCCTGGAATAAATCTCACTTGATAATTGTAAATTATCCTTTTTTTAAAAAAAAAAAAAGATTTTATTTATTTATTCATGACAGACGGAGAGAAAAAAAGAGGCAGAGACACAGGCAGAGGGAGAAGCAGTCTCCATGTAGGGAGCCTGATGTGGGACTCAATCCTGGGTCTCCAGGATCAAACCCCAGGCTGAAGGCAGTGCTAAACCTCTGGGCCACCAGGACTGCCCAATAATATCCTTTTAATGTATTGTTGAATGTGATTTGCTAATATTTTGAGGGTTTTTGCATTGAAATTCATTAGGGATATTGGTCTGTAATTCTCTTTTTTTGTTATGGCTTGGTCTAGTTTTGGTTATCAAGGTAATGCTGGTCTTGTAAATTGTATTTGGAAGGCTTCCTCCCACATCTATCGTTTTGGAATATTTTGAGATAAATAACTATTTAGTCTTCTTTAAATGTTTGGTAGAATGCACCTGTGAATACATCTGGTCTGGACTTTTGTTTATTGGCAGTCTTTTGATTACCGATTCAATTTTGTCACTAGTAATTGATCCATTCATATTTTCTATTTTTTCCTGATTCAGTTGGAAGTTGTATGCTTCTAAAAATGTATCCATTTGTTCTAAGTTGTTTGTCTACATATAATTTTTTGTAGTATTCTCTTATAATTCTTTGTATTTCTGTGGTGTTCTCTTCTATCTGACTGTGTTTTCTCTCTTTTTTTTCTTTATGAGTCTGGCTAAGATTTTAGCAATTTTGTTTATCATTTTGAAGAATCAGCTCCTGGTTTCATGGATCTTTTCTATTGCTTATTTTAGTCTCCATTTCATTTATTTCTCTGATCTTTATTATTTCCTTTCTTCTACTAACCTTGAGCTTTGTTTCTTTTTCTTTCTTTAGTTCTTTTAGATATAAAGTAAGATTGTTTATTTGAACTTTTTCTTATTTCTCGAGAAGTCTATATTGCTCTAGATTTTCCTGTAACAACTGTATTCACTCTGTCTCAAAGATTTTGATATGCTGTGTCTTAAATGCCATTTGTCTTTATGTATTTTTTAAGTTTCCTCAATTTCCTTGTTAACCTCTGGGATATTTAGTAGCATATTGTTGAACCTTCATGTGTTTGTTTTTTCCAGGTTTTTTTCCTGTGATTGATTTCTAGTATCATATCATTGTGATTGTATGGGACAGTTTGGAAATAATGAAGTGAAATTGTAAGAATGTAAACAAAAAAGCAAACAACACTGATCTAATGGGAAAAAATTATCAAAAAATTATCAAAATGTTAGATGCACTTAAGAAAAGCTTAGGTGTTCAAAAATGACAAAAGAATTAAAGTTGAAAGATATATTTCAGTGAATGGGAAGGAAAAGGAACAATTTTAGGAACATTATAAAACAAATGGAACAGAACTAGTAATCAAATGATGAAGAAGAAAATGATGAAAAGAGACATATTCTAGATGCATCTAAAAAACTTGTAATTACCTCATGCTATTTTTTTAACTGAGTAATTAGCATTTGGGCATAAAAATAAAACAGACAGTGATAAAAAAATTAGGCCAGTATCATATTTTCTGTCTACAGCTTGACATTATAGGTGACATTGAGCAAAATCTACTGGACTGAAAGGGCAAAGGATTATGATGTGCAATTTTTATTCGCCAATGAGCTGTCATTAAATCATGAAATTAGTAGAAACATAGACTCCTACATATAATATCTTAGAAAATATTTTCCAATGTTTCTTATTTAGAAATATAAATCTTAAAAATAAACTGTATATAACTAATGTAACAAAATTAAAAATTAAAATATTTGGACATATAGACTATGTCTGATGATAAGCACTGAAATCGAATATGCAGTTGAATCTAAACTAAGAAGCAACATCACGTGGTGGTTTGGAGCCTGTGTTCTGGAAAAACAAAATTAGATTCAATTCCTGGGTGGAACACTTAGAAATTTGTGACCTTGGGCACTTACTTTCTTTAAGCCTCAGATTGTTTTGTCTTAATTGGGAAAAAGTATGGAACCAATCTCAGAAGGTAATTTAGTGATCAAATATATTTTAAATGCTCTGAATAGTTCATAGCATATTATTACCTATTAACATGGTTTCAATTATGATGATCAAATATAATGGGGATTTTATTTTTGAATGAAACTATATGTAGTATGAAAATAATATAATGCTATATCAATAGTCTGGGTCTAAAATCCAAGTTGCCATGCAATAGATCAAGTAGGGACACCTGCACCCCGATGTTTATAGCAGCAATGGCCACGATAGCCAAACTGGAAGGAGCCTCGGTGTCCAACGAAAGATGAATGGATAAAGAAGATGTGGTTTATGTATACAAAGGAATATTACTCAGCTATTAGAAATGACAAATACCCACCATTTGCTTCAACGTGGATGGAACTGGAGGGTACTATGCTGAGTGAAGTAAGTCAGTCGGAGAAGGACAAACATTATATGTTCTCATTCATTTGGGGAATATAAATAATAGTGAAAGGGAATATAAGGGAAGGGAGAAGAAATGTGTGGGAAATATCAGAAAGGGAGACAGAACGTAAAGACTGCTAACTCTGGGAAACGAACTAGGGGTGGTAGAAGGGGAGGAGGGCGGGGGGTGGGAGTGAATGGGTGACGGGCACTGGGGGTTATTCTGTATGTTAGTAAATTGAACACCAATAAAAACTAAATTAAAAAAAAAGTAGGAATGAGGTTGTGGTGGGATGATTGTCAGGAAAGAGAGTTTTAAACGTATAATAAACTACTAGGCTTATATTTATTCTTTGATGTTTAAAATTAGATTTAAATTTGAAATATGTTGAAAAACAAAATAACCTAAATTCAAATAAAAATCATACATGATCCTTCAAATCACATATGAAAATGTGAAATAGGTAGGCCAACACAAATAGTAAAGGAGAATTTTGAAAACTTAATAAGAGGGGCACAAACAACAAGAACCATAAACTAAATAGCACAGAAAGAATAAAGATTAATAAAAAATAAATATTGAAATATTTAAGTTTAATTTTTTTTACATACAAAAGTACAAATTAATTTTTAAAAAGTTATAACTGTTACATAAATATGGCTATCATAAAAATATAGAGGTAAGTCAAAGATGTACTTGCCTATTTACATCAGTGAAGAAGGAATGAGTAAGATATAAAGCTCATTCAAAGATCATTTAAAGAACTGTTGACTATAATCTGAAGAAAAGTATTGGAATAAAATTGCTAATTTATATATAAAATTCTTTAAACTCCTACATGGTAATGAAATCATAAATTTTATGATGAAATGTGATTTTTTAGGATAAAAATTATTTACATCTCTATCCACCCAAATTAAGAAATTAATATGTAATTTCATAACCTAATCCCTGATTAGTAAATAATGTGTCAAAGGAAGTTGCATTTCCCTTATGTATTAAATACTCCATGGGTGGGCCTGTTATTCAGTGCATCAATATGACATTGAAAGAACACACATTACTTGCTTTATTCCTGATTTGGATAATGTTTCTTAACAGCAGATACTCCTATTATTTGGCAAACAACTACTTATATGTATCTTCTTTTATATGTCTAAAGACATAGGAAACCACAAAGAAGGGTTTATTTTACAAAAATGTGAATGTAATTTAATGGGCCATCTTGTTTTCTTTTTTTTAAGATTTTATTTATTTATTTGAGAGAGAGAGTGAATGAGAGAGAGAGAGAGAGAGAGAGAGAGAGCAGGCACATAAGCCAGGTAAGAGACAGAGGAAGAGGGAGAAGCAGGCCTTCCTGTGGAGCAGGGAGCCTGATGCAAGGCTTGATCCTGGACCCTAGGATCATGACCCGAGCCAAAGGCCAATGTTTAACTAACTGAGCCACCAAGGCACTCCTGGGCCATCTGTTTTTAAAAACTCAAATTATAACCTTAAAAAAAATTATAACCTTAGATATATATCATTTATCAAAATAAATTCTATGGACTAAAGAGTTAGAAATGAAACAAAATTTTAAAAATATTGAGAGGAAATCATAAAGGAAATAATGATTTTGATTACTTGAAAATTTAAATTTGCTTTATTAAAAATGTTACTTTTAATGAGAGAATACTATTAATAAATTTGATATTGTGTTGATACTTTTTCACAAAGTATGATAAAAATTATTTAATATTACAAAAATATTATAAAACTGTGAACAATCTAAAACACAAAGTACAAGTAGACAATAAACATAAAAATATGTTCTATATAAATTAAAGTGTAAATTAAGACAACAGTGAACTTGCAGCTTCATATTTGTTCTGTAGAATGTTAATGTTTTAAAATATTACTCAAAGTTCTGATAGAAATGGGACTTAAAAATTAATAAAATTTACTAGGAAGAATTTTGGCAAATAAATCTTTGAAAGCTAGTATTTTCCTAATATTTGACCCAGTATGCCTACTTGCTTATTTTTTTTTTTTTTTTTACAAAAGAAAATCTTAGGGGTGCCGGATGGCTTGGTTGTTAAGCATCTGACTCCAGCTCAGATCATAATCTCAGGGTGCTGAGATCAAGCCCTGTGTTATGTTGGTCTCCACACTCAGTAAGAAGTCTCATCCCTCTGTCTCTCCGACTCCTCATTCTCTCTCTTTCTCTCTTAAAATAAGTAAGTAAATAAATAAATAAATAAATAAATAAAATCCTTTTAAAAAATGAAAAAATTTAAAATAAAAATAAAGGGTTTTGGATTTTGTCAAATGACTTTTTGTCTATTAAGGTGATCATTTTTTAATTTCAATATAGTAATTTTTGAATGTTAAGTCACTCTTTTATTCTTGGAATAAATCCTTTTGTATTGCTCCTGGATTTGGTTTGGTACTATTTTGTTAAAGATTTTTGCATCTGTATTCAAAATTAATATCAGTTGGTAGTATTTTTTTTTCTTGTGAATCCTTGGCTTGGTTATCATTCTAACAGCAGCCTTTTAGAATGTATTAGAAGTATTCCTTCCTCTTCAATTTTCAGTGAAGATTTAATATTGTTTCTTTGAATGTTTGGTAGAATTCACCAGTGAAGCCATTTAGGTTTGTGATTTTCTTCATGTTTGTTTTTATGGTATTTATTTATTTATTTATTTATACAAAAGCATTTATCCCAAGAATAAAAGAGTGACTTAACATTCAAAAATTACTATATTGAAAGAAAATATGATCACCTTAATTGATACAAAAGTCATTTGGCAAAATCCAAAACCCTTTATTTTTAATTTAAGTTTTTTTCATTTTTTAAAAAGATTTTATTTATTTATTTATTTATTATTATTTATTATTTATCTATTTATTTATTTTAAGAGAGAAAGAGAATGAGGAGTGGGAGAGACAGAGGGACAAGACTCCTTGCTGACTGTGGAGACCAACATAACACAGAGCTAGATCTCAACACCCTGAGATTATGATCTGAACTGAAATCAGATGCTTAACAACCAAGCCATCCGGCACCCCTAAGATTTTCTTTTGTAAAAAGACAAAAATGTATATATTTATTTATTTAGTATTTCAGACCATTGTGGTTGGAAAAGATGAGTCATATCAGTTCAATTTTAAATTGACTTTGTGATGAATACTAGGTGTTATACATAAGTGATGAATCAATAAATTCTACTCCTAAAACCAATATTACCATATGTTAACTAACTAGAATTTATTTATTTTTTTTTTTTTGAGGATTTTTTTTTTTTAATTTTTATTTATTTATGATAGTCACAGATTGAGAGAGAGAGAGAGAGAGAGAGGCAGAGACACAGGCAGAGGGAGAAGCAGGCTCCATGCACCGGGAGCCCGACGTGGGATTCGATCCCGGGTCTCCAGGATCACGCCCTGGGCCAAAGGCAGGCGCCAAACTGCTGCGCCACCCAGGGATCCCACTAACTAGAATTTAAATAAAAACTTGAAACAATCAAAAAAAATTGTTAAGACTTGTTTTGTGGCCTAACATATGATCTATCTGGAGAATATTTCATGAGTAATTGAGAAGAATGTGTGCTCTGTTGCTTTTGGGTGGAATATTCTGTTTAAATCTGTTAAGTACATCAGGTCTAATGTGTCATTTGAAGCCAGTGTTTCCTTATTGATTTTCTGTATAGATAATGTTCATTGATATAAATTGAGTAATAAAGCCCTCTACTATTATTATATTGCTGTTTATTTTTCCCCTTAGGTTTATTAATATTTGCTTTATATATTCAGGTGCTACCATATTGGGAGCATAAATATTTACAAATGTTGTATCTTCTAATTAGATTGATCTCTTTATCAATATGTAATGCCCTTTGTCTCTTATAAGCATCTTATATAAAGTCTATATTGTGCAATATAAGTATAGCCACCCAGCATTCTTTTGGTTTTCATTTTCATGAAATAGCTTTGTCCACCCCTTCACCCTTAGTCTGTGTGTGTCCTTAGGTCTCAAGTGAATCTCCTATAGGCAAAATATAGATGGATTATTTTTTAATCCATTTAGCCACTTTGTATTTTGATTGGAAAATCTGTCCATTTACATTTAAAGTAATTGTGATAGGTATGTACTTATTCTCATCTTGCTGTAGTTTCTCTCTGTTTCTGTCTCCTCTTGCTCTCTTCTTTTGTGGTTTGATGACTTTCTTTAGTGCTGTGTTTGGATTCCTTTTTTATTATTGTCCTTGCATCTACTATATGTTTTTGCTTGGTGATTACCATGAAGCTTAAATCCTACAACTTATATTTATAACAGTCTATTTAAAGTGATGGCAACTTAAGTATATTCTAAAGCTCTACATTTTTACTCCCCCTCCCACATTTTATGTTTTTGATATCATGTTTTATATCTTTTTATCTTATGTATCCTTTAAATGAGTATTGTAGTTACAGTTGTTTTTACTACTTTTGTCTTTTAATCTTCATCCTAATGTTGTGATTAGTGCACTACGTTTACTATATATTTGCCCCTATGAGTGAGATTTATACTTTTGTAATGTTTTCTGTTACCAATTAGTGCCCTTTCTTTCAGCTTAAAGAATTCCCTTTAACATTTCTTGTAGGCCTGGTTTAATGGTGATTCATTCCTTTAACTTTTGTTTGTTTTTACTTATTTATTTTTTAAAGACTTAATTATTTATTTCATGAGAGACACAGAGAGAGGCAGAAACATAAGCAGAGAGAGAAGTAGGTTCCTTATGAGAGAGCCTGATGTGGGACACAGTCCCAGGACCCTAGGGGTCATGACCTGAGCCAAAGGCATACACTCAACCACTGAGCTACCCAGGCACCCCACTTTTGTTTGTTTTTAAAAGTCTTTATCTCCACTTTAATTCGGAATAATAACTACTAGGTGAAGTATTCTTTGCTGAATTTTTTTTTTTCTCTTTGAATCTATCATGCCACTCGCTTCTTGCCTGCACAGTTTCTGCAAACTTTCTATTGAAACATATGCTTTTAGTCATTTGGGTTTTCCCTTACATGTAATCAGTTGCTTTTCTCCTGCTGTTTTTAATATTCTTTCCTTACCTTTAACTTTTGATATTTTAATTATAAAGTGTCTTTGTGTGGGTTACTTTGGATTCATCTTATTTGGAGCTTCTGAACTTCCTGGATCTGCATATCTGTTTCTTTTCCCAGGTTAGGGAAGTTTTCAGCAATTATTTGTTCCAATAAATTTTCCCTTTGCTTCTGAGAGCCTTATAATGTGCTGTTAATCCATTTGATATCCCATAAATCCCTCAAGCTATCTCCACTTTTTTAAAATTCTTTTTTTTTTTTTTTAATTTCTTCTCTGCTCTGATTGGGTGAGTTCTTCACCCCTGTCTTCATATTCACTGACCCTTTCTTCTGCTTTATCTCATCTGCTATTAAAAACCTCTAGTGTATTTTTGTTTTTGTTGTTCATTATTTTATTCTTCAGCTCTGTGACCTCTGTTTGGAACTTTCTTATATTTCTTGTCTCTTTGTTGAAGTGCTTATTTTGTTCATAATTTCTTCTCTCAACTTTAGTGAACAATTTTATGATCATACTTTGCACTCTTTTTTGAGTAATTTCATTAGAGTTTTGTGTTTTGTTGGTTTGTTTTTTGAGATTTTCTTTGCTGTTTTGTATGGCACATACTCTGTTCCTTCATTTTGCTTGACTCTCTGTGTTGATTTCTATGCATTAGAGAAACTGCCATTTCTCCTAGTCTTGAAAGTTTGGCCTTATTAAGATGGAACTTACTGGTCAAGCCTGCTCTAGTTGTTGTGTGTCTCCCTACCTTTTATGATTGTCCAAGGTGATATTTTAGTTTGATATCTTCCACCAGTTGAAGGTATGCTAAGACCAGTCAGAGTCCCAAAGAGGAGGATCTCCGTCAGCATTTAGATTCAGGCTAATAAGAGTTTACAGCCTTAACAATAGCTTTTAAAGATTGCAAATAGGGCAGCCCAGGTGGCTCAGTATTTAGTGCCACTTTCAGCCCAGGGCCTGATCCTGGAGACCCCAGATAGAGTCCCACATCGGGCTTCCACATGGCGCCTGCTTCTCCCTCTGCCTGTGTCTCTGCCTCTCTCTCTCTCTCTCTCTCTCCCCCTCTCATGAATAAATAAATAAAATATTAAAAAAATAAAGATTGCAAATATATACAGTCCTGTAGGACCATAAGTGTAAGTACCAAGGGCTCCAAGAGCCAGTAAATCTAGAGTTGTCCATTGGGAAGAAGTTACATAAATTGGGGTTCCATATAAGTGATGGGTTGCTTTCTGGGAGGTACCTATATGCTGTAGGCAAGCAGAGAAAGAGAGAGAAAGTGCAAAGATGCTGTTCCCCAGCCTATATTCCCTGAAAGCACTTCCATAGCCGCTAGATGTGTGCCAAACCTGGATCTTTTCCCTAAGGCTGAAGCTCCAGGACTAAGCAAGTAAGCATCTCTGATAGAAAGCCTAGGGATGTGTTTCAGTCTGTCTGTGCAGTGCCTTAAGGATGGTAGCTTGCCAAGAATTGTTTCTCTAATTGCTACCATCCTGTAGGACCCAAGAACAAAAGCCCCATTGCCACTAGATTCTGATAATCAAGGAGTATCCTCTAGGCAGCAGCCACAAAAATAAGGACACCAGATATGAAAACTGGGGTATCAGACATGTATAAGAGCTCCCTTCCAAGAGAATGCTGGCACTCTTGAGCACAACAGAAGGAGAACCCAAATATTTTTGTCCATTCTGTGAGGTGTCAGTAAAGGTTTGCAGCTAGCCCTTAGATCTGCATTTAATTAAAGGCCTGCCCCTCAGGCTGCAGCTATGATGGTAAGCTAATAGGCCTCTTTACATAAAGATTGAGCTCCTGGGAATGTTGTCTCTTACTGTTGCCCTAAAGGTAGTACCTGTTTAAAACTTTTTTTTCCATTGATTATAGTCTCATAGAATTGTGAGCAGATGCTCTATTGGCTACCAGAGTGAAGTGATGTAGAAGTTGACATGGCAGCAGCTGCAAAAATTAGGGTACCAGGGTAGGGTATAAGCTTTTATCTATAAGATAGCAGCAATCTGGAGTGAGGCAGAGGGAGAGTGCAAATATTGCCTTCTCTAGTCTCTGCTCTCTAAGAGCCCCTCTTCGGCCCCTATAAATGTACCAGATCAGAAGCCTTCCCCAGGCCAAAACTCCTGGACAAACCAAGAGACTTCTTTCTCAGAAAGACTGCAGTATATTTTAATCTCCTTACTGTGCAGTGAGTGCCTTGGGGATAGTAGTCTGTCAAGAAGTGTCTCTGATTGTGATATTCCCATGAGACCCAAGAATACAAACCCTCTGGCCTCCTGAGCCAAGTGACTTAGAGGCATCTCCCAGGTGATAGCCATAATAATTGGGTCACCAGACATAAAAACAGGAGCACCAGACATGTGTAGAATCTCCTCTCTGGAAAATACAGGTTCTCTGGAATATGGCAAAGAGGACATGTGACATGTGTCCCATGAGTGAGTCTGCATATGGGCCCCTTTAAGAGATTTCTCATTTACTAGAGCCCCGTGTGGCTGCAAGCTTCATTGATTTTAAAGCTTGATGTTCTGGTGGGATCATGTCTCAGGTGCTGGTCTTAAAGGTTGGGATAAGAACCTATATTCCTCAGGGAGAAGCCAGGTTTTGTGTTCCCTCCCAATTGTGAGTTGCTAAACCATGGGTTTGTTTTATTGTCTCAGTCTTTCCAACTGGTTTTTTTCTTTTTTGATTGGTGAAGATTTAAAAAATTTTTTATTTAAATTCAATGAATTAACATATAATGTATTATTGGTTTCAGAGGTAGAGGACAGTGATTCATTAGTCTTATATAATACCCAGTGCTCATTATATCATGTGCCCTCCTTAATGTTCACCACCCAGTTGTTTTGATGTGGTTTCCCTTTCATTTACCTAATGTGAATGGGTCACTTTGCCATTATTAGATGTATTTCAGGGGAAATTGCTTTATATATAGTTGTAGATTTGGTGTGTCTGAGGGAAAAGTGGATCTACCTACATTGCTATCTTGAACCAGAACCTGTGAGACATTTTTAAATCACTGATTCAGTCTTTGCTTAATATAGGCCTACTCAGTTTCTATTTTTCTTAGTGGGTTTCAGTAATTTGCTCTCTCAGTAATATGGGGAGTGATTCTTTTCTTATCCTTTCATAAGTTATATTAATTTCTTGGCATACAGTTGTTTATACTATTCTCTTACAATCTTTTGTACTTAAGATTGGTAGTGATGTTCTTGTCAATTTTTTTTAAGTAAGCTCAATGCTCATTGTGGCTTTTGAACTAATGACCCTGAGATCAAGTCACATACTCTATTAACTGAGCCAGCCAGGCATTCCTCTTTTTGATTTTAATAATTGAGTATTCTTTCTCTTTATTTTTTTGGAGAAATGTAGCTAAAAGTTTACCACTTTTATTTGTCTTCTCAAAGAACCAACTTTACATTTAGCTGATTTTCTCTTTATTTTTGTTCCAGTTTTTATTGTATATTTCCTGTGCATACATTGGGCTCAGTTTTTTTTTTTTTTTTTACTAGTTTCTTAATATGGAAAGTTAGGCTATTGATTTGAGATCATTCATTTTAAAAAGTATTAGTACCTTTTATTTTTTAGTAATGTTTTAGGTTTCCAGCAAAATTTAATGGAAAATACAGAGTTTATGCCATATCCCTTCTTTTCCTCCCCCTCATACATAGCTTCTACCACTAGTAACCATGTGTGGTATGTAAGTTAAAATTAATGAGCCAAAATATGATTACCAAACAAAGACTCACAGAAGACTTAAGTAAATAGAGATATATACCATATCCATGGGCCAGTACATTTCATATTGTTAAGGTGTCAATTTATACTAACAAATCTATAGATTCAATGAAATCCAACTCAAAATCCCAACAGGAGGGGCACCTGGGTGGTGCAGTTGGTTGAGGTTCCCACTCTTGGTTTTGACTCAGGTCAGATCTCAGGATGGTGATATCGCCCTAGGTCAGACTCTGTGCTCAGTGAGAAGTCTGCTTGAGACTCTTGCTGCCTCTACTTCCTATGTGCACATACACTCTTTCTCAGGTAAATAAATACATATTTAAAAAAAAAATCTCAAAGGACTTTGTTTTAGAAATTGATAAGCTAACTCTAAAATTCATATGCAAATGGAAATACCCTAGCATAAGCACAACAATATGAAACAGAAGAATAAAATTGAAAATTAATTCTACTTGATTCTAAAAAATATTTTCTTTCAATCCTTTAGAAATGTTACTCCACTTCCTTCTTGCTTGCATTGTTTTTCATAAGGAATCTGCTGTCACTCTTTTTTCCCCTGCATGTCTATTTAACATGTCTTTAATTTTGGCTGCTTCCAAGATTTTCTCTTCTCATTATGAGCAATTTGATTTTGTCTTAATTTCATTTTTTTCTTGTACTTGCAATTTGTAGAACTTATTGGATTTCTGGGTTATACTCTTCATAAAATTTGGAAAATTTTTAGTAATTATTAATTACTACAAATTTTTCTTTTCTGTTTTCTTCTCTTTTATCTCTTTTGGGACTCCATACATATATATTAGGTGCCTGGAAGTTATTCACAGTGCATATTTTTAAATTGCTCTATTGAAATATAATTCACATGCCAAAGAATGCAGTAAAGTATACCATTCAATGGTTTTCTACTATACATCTCTGTAAATATACTAATAACCCTTGAGTTTAGATACTAAAAAAAAAAAAAGACCTGTGTTTATTTTTAAATTATTTTTCTGTATGTTTCATTTTGAATAGTTTCTATGTCTTCAAGGTCATTAATATTTTCTTCTCTTTTGGAATCTATAGTCTGCAAGTACTCTCATCTAGTGTATTTTTCATCTCTGACACTGTAGTTTCATATCTAGGAATGTGTAGTTTCATAACAAGAAAATTAATTTGGGTCTTTTATATATCTTCTAATTCTCTACTTTTTAAACAAATAAGAAAACTATAATGATTTTTTAAATTATTTTATCTGCTATTTCTACCAATAGTTTTGCATCAATTTCAATTGGTTGATTTTTTCAACATATGTGTCATATTTTCCTGACTACAAACCATGGAATTAACCTTGTTGGATGCTGAGAATTATTTTTATGCCTATGCTTTGTTATGGAATTTAGTTAAGTACTAAAAATGGCTTTATCCTTTTGGGTCCTTCTTTTAAGTTTTGCTAAGTGGGAACAGAGCAGCTTATTAGTCTAAACTAGATTAGCTTAGGAAAAAAAATTCTCATATGTACTCTACCGAAATGACCCATATATTATGAATTTTTTTCTTTTCTTTTTTTAAATGATTTTATTTATTTATTCATGAAAGACACAGATAGAGGGGGGCAGAGACATAGGCAGAGGGTGAAGCAGGCTCCATGCAGGAAGCCCGATATGGGACTCCATCCCAGGATCCTGGGATCATGCCCTGAGCCAAAGGTAGACACTCAACTGCTGAACAACCCAGGTGTCCCTTATGAAGGTTTTCAATCTGACTAGTGGGAATAGGCACATTCTTGGTGCTAAATGAGCAATAGTACTCTTTCTTCTAATCATTTGGGATGATTCTTTTCCCATCCCTGAGTATTTTCCTCACACTCCTATTATCATCAGTACTCAGCTATATTCTCCAGGAAGACCCTCTACTATCTCTGATATTTGCTCTGTGCACATCTTTCCCATCATTGGTACCATTTTCTGCAAATGAACTCTTATTCTCTCCAGAATCTCAACTTTGAGATTCACATCAGGGATTCTGTTAGGTTCTATCTGGGCTCTTCCTTACTGTCCTGCTGCCTAGAAACCCTCTCAAGGCTTTAAACTAAGGTAATTATGGCACCCACCTTATTTATTTTCTGTCCATCAGGGATCGCTGTCCTTCATTGCCTAATAGCCAATATCTTCAAAACCTTTATATTTTGTTTAGTTTTTTTGGTTGTTTCAGTCATGAGGGTAAATCCAGTCCCCCCCCCCCCTTTTTTTTTACAATTTTAGCTAAGTACAGACGTATTCTCCTCACTTATTTTTATTGAAGCTTTTACTTACCTAATGTGAAATAGCACCACCTGGTGAGAGGCATAAAATCATAAAAACAATGTACGGTCCTCCAATTTCTCACGTTTTTTCCCTCTACCACTTATCTATGTCAGTGTAAAATGTTTTAAGTTTATAAAAATATATATATATATATTATTTTTGTCTAAAGAAATCTTATACTGAATCAATCTGCTGACTCACCCAGCTAGTAACAATCTGGACAACTGTGATGAATATCAGTCTCATATTTCTTTAATTTTCATCAAAACTCATCAACTTCATTTTTCACATTCCCAAATAATAGCTGTTAGTGCTCTCTGACTACAAAAACAGATGATGTCTATGCATAATGAAAACCAAATTATATCAATATTTTAAACTCCATTTGACACTCTTTTCTGTGTTATTATGCCCAGCACCTATTGATTGAAATTAATTATTTTCTTTTTATAACTTTGTTTTAATATTCAATCTATTAGAACTTTGCCATCATGTTTTTCAATAACTTTTTTTTTAAGAAAAAAAAAAAACAAACCTAGTGTTAAAACTCAGCACTAGCCGGCCAAGATGCTAAAATGATAATACAATATTTATATTGTATTGAAAGTGTCCTCTGTAATGCAATTCACTTTTTGACCATTTGTCCATATATTAACATTGCTGGGTGACACTGAAACTCTTTCTGTACTTCATATTCAGCAATTTAAGCTTTGGCTCAATCTGTATAGGCAGTGACTAGGAGGAATTATCAGGTACTGATGGGTTGTTGGGGAGACAGGAACTTAAAAAAGAAGAAAGGATAGAAACTAGACCACTACTTGCTGGGTACCAAAGATCATGCTAAATCAAAGGAGTTGCTATATTTCTCACCCCTACATAGGGACACATATAAACTTTTGAATTTTATTTTATTATGGAAACATGAAAACTAAAATCAAGAATAATTATATGCAAGCTTAGACTAACATTCAAGAAAAAACAATGGTGTTACCGTAATCAATTTTCTTAATGATCTCTTGCAGTGTATATTTTGCCATCAGATTTGTATAAAAGAGAGGTACACAATGTTCATTTGTTTGATTTTACTTGGAGGCTTATGAAAATATCTCTAAATTTTTCATAGAATATATAAATAATAATTTAAAAGTTGCTGAAATATGCTGTTTTTATGGATTTATACCTAGATATATTTCATTTCTAAAGGAACCAGAATGTGGAAAAAATTTTACTTTAAATAGTGATCAAGTAATAATATATCAGTTCATATGTAACACATAAAAATAAATTGCCTTTCTCTTAAACATGTTTTATGTTGATCAAAGTTTTTATGGTTGAACTGACTTTGATATTTAAGCATTTATGGTGGGTATATTTAAAGTTAAAAGAACCTTTTATAACAGTTCATTAAGTTTATTGAACAGTTCACACACTTTCAATATTCCTTTTCTTTTGGTACATGTATGAATGTTATTCTACAGTTGATCATGTCTAAACTTGTGAGGTTTTTTTTTTTGTATTTTCTGAGAGTGTTTAATAAATCTATCTATATAAGACTCCTATCCTTAATTCCGCATTAAATCTCTACATGAATTCAATTTAGAAATTTAAGAACTTTAGCATAAAATGAGAAAGTTTATTATTCAAAAAAAAAAAAGAGAAAGAAATTGTTAAGAAGAACGAGTTTCCTATGTCTTTTGTCTTGTTTTTATTTCTTTTTCTTTTTCTTTTTCTTTTTTTTTTTTTTTTTTTATGCCATGCACCAGTGCTGGCTCTCTGTGAGCCAGACACAAAATGAGAGTGACATGTCAAACACATGGATATCAAGGATGTGGTTACCTTAGCAACAAGAAGCATATAAAAGCCCTCAGAACTTCCATTTCTACTCTTGGGACATTTCAGAGTTTCAGATACTGTAAATACTGGTGAATATGATGTCTGTAAGAGACATCACAAACATTAAAGTATTATAATGTAAAGTAACCCAAGTTTTTCTCACAGGACCAAAAAAGTAAATTATAATTCACTCCCTTCCTGAAAAATGGGTTAGTGAAGGTCTAAGATAAAGACAGAACACTTCTAGACTTTATATTCTATAAAAATAGAAGCTACATTAAGTTTCATTGATTTGCACATATCTGTAGAATTTGAAGTTCTGTTATAGGTTTTGAAAGATTTGTTAGATTAATACTAATTTTAATTTCTTTTGAATGATAAAATGCATAAAGATTTGAATTACTATAGAAATGACATTGGGAGGATGCTTCTTAGAGATTAGAGCCTTTCAAAAATGTGTTAAAAGTAAGTTTGCTCTCTGTCACTGGATGGGAAGGCCCTTCTGAAGTTTTACCAAAGTAAGAATAATATTTGTCTTTAGTAAGAAAAATTTGCTTTCATCACTACTGACTACCTCAAAAAAAAAATGCTCTTGCTTGTGTTTTAGTATTAGCAATGGAAATTTTTAAATCTACCTATGTATCTATGTCTATCAGTCTAAACTAATTTTGTTCTTTCTCTTGTTGATACTCTTCATCATTATGTCTGGGCTTTCCTTTCACTGGAAAGCTTTATAATACTTTTCTGTAGGGAAAATCAATCTCTCCTCCACTCCTTGTTCATGTCTATAAGTTCTCTTTATCTCCTCCTACTTATCTAACTTGTATAATAGATGGCCCATAATACCGACACATAAGAGATAGATTGACCTTTTTTGTCTGTGGAAAAAAAGATTTGATTCTTACATTTGCTAGACAGAGTGGTATATTTGAACCTTTGATTTCTAATATTACTCACGTTTCAACCAACATCTTCATTGTTAGAAGACTCAATGAGGAATCAACTATGATCCAGCACTTTCTGACAAGTCTATATGACAGATAACATCTAATATTTCAGGGTCTAATAGATGTGCTCACTCTCTATTCATCTAAACTTTTTGAGTTTGAACCATATAGAAGCTAAATCATCTTAAAGCAAAGTGCCCAGGACCTATTATCCCAACTCACTTCAGAAATCCCTTCACTGATTTATGATTTACTGTTATGTTATGCTATCAGGATTTATGAAAGATCAATATAAGAATCACCTATTTGAAATATAGTTTGTGTCTTTACAAAACATGGCTTGAAAATTTCAGCCACTGTTATACAAGAAATCATACAATAGACTTTTTTTCTTAGTTTCAGAATTTTTTATCTGTCAATTTATTTGTGTATTCCTTTCCTTTCTGTGCCTTTCTTTGTCAGAAAACAACAATTATATAAATCAATACGTCTTCTAAAGAAAATTTAAATACTCAGCAATCTTAAACAGATTGGTAAATTGTGATAATAAAAGTTATCACTTGTTGAGTGTATACTACATACCAGGCCTCATTCTAAGTATCTTATGTATGCTGACCTTTATAAGTCTCACTGTGAGATTAGAACTATTCTTATCTCCATTTTACAGAGGAGGATATTAGGGTAAAAAGAGGGATACACATTTTGTGAGTAGTGGAGCCAGGATTTAAGGCAGTACTGTAGCTCTGGGAATTATGTTTTTAATGACAAAGCACCTGACTCTAAGGTAGTCATGAGGTAAGCCTGCTTCCTCTTTTTTCCTTCTATACATGAGAGGCCCCTTCCTGTAAACTAGCAGTTCTCAAAGCCCTGTTTGTGAACCAGCAGCATGGGGGGGGGGGGGGGGGGGTCCCAGCAGTATGTGTTTCAACAAACCTTTTGGTGATTCTGATGCATGTTAAAGTCTAAGACCACTGGTGTAGAAGAATGAGAGAATTTTGGTGAAAAAATGACTGTAAATTCAGATCTTGTTCCACTGCTCTGTAGCTGTATGACTTTGCATACATTAATTAACCTTTCTGAGTTGATTTTTCTAATAAATGAAACTAAGATAGTAAATCTGTTGAGATTTTTGTGAAGATTAGTTA